>NW_022170510.1:15789468-15790275 GCF_008802855.1 Photinus pyralis | reverse complement strand
ACCAAGTAGCTCAATTTCATTAGAAATAAGCCATCTCGAAACTTCTCGGCTTCCGGTCGGTTTTCTTCTTCTAGAAAAATGGCGATTTCATGTCTTAATTCAAAAACACGTTGCAAACATTTCCCACGTGATAACCAGGGGGGCGCGGTAATAATTATTTTTGATAATTGGGTCGCGAATGGTGAAAGGTTGAGAAACGCTGTGCTAATCAATTCTTTTATTCGAACAAGTCAAGAAAGGCCTTTGAATTTACTTAAGGATCCAAAAATATAGCGGCTTTTAAAAACACAATGTAGTAAGTGGTTCTAGTATTTTGTTATTCAGGTTAGGTAGCTTTATTTAGACGATCATATGTCCTGGGTTCAGTTAGTTTGGGAGGGAAAGTTTGGAATTTAAATCTTGAGTTGCGCAGTCTCTCGGGGCTAGCCTGGGTACCTGAAGTAGAAGCTTTGAATGTAGGTACAGCGAATGGGATTTTCCACTCGATTTGACAATATACCTATCATTGTGAAGTTAACCTTGAATACCATAGACGGAAGAGACAATTTTTATTGTAGAATCTGGAATATTGCACCACCTCTATTTTGTTCTTTATACTTGGTGCCAAAAACAACGGTTACTTGAACAGGTCTGAAGGTTTCTATTGATCTTTTTTTAACTTATTCTGTTTTCTTCCTGTTATCCATATACAGTCATATTTATTAAGAAGTAGACATAGAGATTTACGTGTATTGTTTTTCCCTATGCCTACTTTTAAATGACCAAATCTATTCTGAAGGGCGCCTAATTTTATGCAACCAAAATAAC
>NW_022170510.1:15784715-15789368 GCF_008802855.1 Photinus pyralis | reverse complement strand
CCCCTGTGGGAATTTTCGGCACACATTTTTTTGTTTGTATTGACATGTGCTGTATAAGGTTTTAGGTGTTTGCCACATGCGAATTACAGCATATCCCGGAAAAACATGAAAAAATCATGAAAACTACCAAATATTAAATACCTATAGGATCGGGATCTCAAATCTCCGTCAAACTTTCGCACTACTTAATCTCGTAGTTAAACGTCGTTTTTAACGGAAAACAGAAATAATACATTTTTGATTAAAATTTCTTCGAAATTTAGCTTTTTCCTATCGATTTTGATTTAACACACTTACGACAGTACCGTGAGGATGGTAAGCATATAGATCGGACCCCTTCTCTAAAGTAATTGTTTAGTAACAAAAAGTACCAAGAATTTCACCGGCAAGTGCCCATTTTGCGCCCATTTCTACTAGCACTTTAATTTTCCCTTTGGCGTCCTCTCTCGTAGACCCTTTTGAATTTTTGCGGGCGGTGAAAGTGTCGTACGATAGTTCTGTCCTTTCTCTTTCGATCGCCGTATCAACCGTTTGAATACCTCGAATATTGGCGAAATTATTAATTTGTAAAAGTAACTAAAATTAGAAAAACGAAACGCGCCCCTACCGCCGGAACCGTACTGTTTTATGAGATTTTGTTTCCATTTTTGCAATCCCGGTGCCCAAATGTATAAGATGACATCGAAAAAGCGACGATTTTTGACATTTCTTTTTCGGTTTTTTCGAAGGAAGGGTATGGAAGTTTTCTCGTTTCGAAATTTTTCGTATAACTTTTGAAGTAGTCTTCGTATTTCGATGAAACCTTCAGTAAAATGTTCTTTGCGATAAAGTGCAACGCCTGACATGTCGGTAGATCGAATCGGCAACGTTTTAGAATTTTTGAGGAGTGCATTCTTACTTCTTGGGAATGTCACATATATAGTTACTTTTTTGAAAATTTCGAATGTATAGAACCGTGACACATTGCTCGGCTTCGCCTCGCACATCGAAACACCTATCCTTACATCATTAGGAGCATCACCGACAATTACAGACACGTTACTGACCAGCCTGGAGGAATTCGTCTGTTGCTTGTACAGTAATAAGGAATACACAGATATAAACAAACTACGGTTTGATTTGTTTTCACAAAAGTATTCTCCCACAACTCCATTTTCTCTGCCCAACAATAAAGGTGTGGATTTAAGTCTACTTCCCCCATTCAAAACGTCAAACTACCGATGTTACATGTAGCTGAACCCTCCACACCAACTCCAGTAGGACATGGGTGGAAGTTGGAGAATGATGAGCTTAAGTTTAATTGGATTAAAGGAGATCCGTTGCCTCCCGAACTGCTTGACGTTCCAGAAAGCTTTGAACTGGATGAATTTGAAGATGAAGATGAAGCAGAAGACGACTTAATACACGGGGATGAAGAAAATGACAGTTGATTACAAATGAAACTATAAAATCATATGGTGTTAGTTGAGACTTTTTATAAAAACAATTTCATTTTCATGGTACTGAAATATGTTCATAAAGTAATATGGTAATTAAATGTGCCCTTTTGTGGTTTAAAATTAAACAAAATAAAAAATTCACTTTTTGTTACATTTTTCAGTATTTCTTAATTTCCCCGAATATGCTGTACCTAATTTAAAAAGGACACACAATTGAATTCTTAATCTGGTAGGTAACACCAACAAAAAAGTATAAGCCATAAATTCCCACAGAGGGGGGGGGGGGGGGGGAGGTTTCATATTAGTGGCTCGTGGTCTAATAACCCGATGTTTATTTTCGTTCTGTTCCGAATACTATTGCTATACTCGGACAAAAACAATGTTTATCCTCTATTAAATTAATAATTCTAATTAGTTCGCGATAGTCGCAAGGATACGTTCTTTCGTAAATTCCGCGGGCCCCATGTTGTTCTGTTGCGACTTCACCCGCTATTTTGTACTTTTGTTTGTGTTTATTACTATAATAGTTCATTTATTGTGTACGCTGTACAGGCAAGCTATACGTTGCTCTCGGTAGTAGGTACTCATAATGTGGGTTATTATTTTTAAAAAATCCAGTTGTATGACACCAGGGCGCTAAATTCATGTATTCACAAAATGTTTTTGACAGTTTTACATCCCCTATGCAAAATTTTAACAGAATCAAAGTAACTGTTTTTTTCAGTTTTTTTGTAATAAAATCTGACATACATACATACAAACATAGACGGAAAAAAAATTTCTTTTTAAAAGTTACTTAAAATGATCTAAAACGTCGACATTTAATAAAATTTTAACATTTTAAAAAAAGCTTTGATGGCATTAGCCTCTGAAACTAATCTAATTGTGACCCCCCCTCCCCCCCTAAATAATGTACAAGTAATTACGTCAATGCTATGAATTGTTCTACCTAAGATCGCTGGCTATAGAGGTACAACTGAATGGGACATCATTTGAAATTAGAAATTCTGGAGCTCACCTGGGAATATTAGTCCAACTATTATAGGTATACAATATTAAAAAAAAAAATTAGTTCCCTATCCAAAACGTTTTTTTATGTAGATAAAGTGATTCGAAATTGGAAAAAAATAGTTAAAACAGCTGAATTTTTCCGCGTGCGAAATCCCGGTAGTTAAAACGGGCAAAAGTGGTATTCTGCAATTCCTGGTAGGTAAAACTATTAATTTTAGGCGAAAATGCTCGAAGTAAAAGCTGTAGGGAATAAAAAATGAACAACTTATGTATCTAGTACCTATATCTACACTTTTTTCATTAGCTATAATCTCAATAATGTTCCGAGAAAAACAGAATAGGTAAACTGTCTTTTTTAGTTTTCTATTTTTATTTTTGCAAACAAAAGTCATACAGGTCTGAGAAGAGCCCGTAAATTGAGCCGTTTCCGAGGGATAAAAAATCTATTTTGGTTCATCGTACATAGTTGAGTGAGGTATTAGCAACATTTTTGTAAAGAAAAATTGCACTAATCAAAAATAAAATAATTCATTTCCATAAAACAATTTCGAGTAAATAGCTAAAAAGTTAAAAAAAACAGTTTTTCGATGTAGGTATGTACAAGTTTTTTGATGTAATAAATTTTTACAACTAAATAAATCAACATGGATCCGCGCTAATTAAGGGTTTTCGAATCTCTCTTCTCTATAATGTCCAATTAAAACTACTTTATTGTTTCTTTTCTTTGCATTTTTACCCCAATTAAAGTAGTTAGAAGTAAAAATCGAATTCTTTTGCTTCCCCAAAAATTTCTTTTCCATCACTGACTCTTCCTGTATGTGACGCGATTGCCTGTTAAACGTTGATTTGCAGACAAATTTGAGGTTATGTGCGTGCAAAAGTGTACCTACTTATACAAAAAAGTTACTCATTTTTTTTATTCCCGACAACTTTTACTTCGACTATTTTCTCCTTAAATTAATAGTTTTTTTGCCACAATTTGCAAAATAGCTCTTATCACCCCCAGGAGCTAGCCTGCTGAAAAATAATTTTTTGCCCAATTTGTAATCAATTAACATTGATAAATTTAAAAATGAATAAAAATTTTTGAGCTCTTTAACCTCGACTATAGGTAGGTACCTATGTTTTATGGAGGAGTCCATTTAATGATGCTACCTCTTACTTTTTAATCAATATTCTTCATCGGAAAATAATAAACTTTCTTGGGCAACGTTTTTTCGCCACGCTTACCATTTTTTGAAGACATTCTTCCAAAAGCTCGTTGTTTAAGCTAGGAAACTGTGCTGTCTAAAATTTGGCACATTTTTTTGTAAATTTATACTAATATCAATAACCAAACAATTGGCTCCCAACGTCCTATGAGAAATCACGCCAAATCGCAGCTAGCTTCTATGAGCGGATTTATTTAAAATGCCTTTTCGCAAATAAATTGTTACATGGACATCTTGACTACAAAAAACAATCATTAACTTTACTGCCGCAGTCTTTTTAAGTTTGTGGTATTACCTAATATAGATAGTAATATCTTGAATATTTTATATTTTGTGTGGGTATATTAATATGAGGAGCAGTGGGGTACACTCCATTAAATATATAAAATATCCTATGATTGTTAAAATGTGCTTGTTAATATATCATTATAGCCTTATTTAGCTTTGAATATTTTCTAGGTATCATGTTGTCAAGTGTAAAATTTTTCTTAATCTTTGCGTTTTGCACCAATTATGCATCGGTGTGTCAAGAAACAAATCACTCCAGTTACTATGTACAAACATGTATTGCTTATATTTCCGAATTATATACTATGTTTAGATACCTAAGTAGGTGGGTACCTATTTTTTGTATTGTCATTGCGCTATAGTCCAACGGTATACAATCGTATTAAAGGTTGGAATCGTGCGTAGTTAATATGAAACCAGCAAAATCAATAACTATACCTATACATACATATCTATATATAGATTTATCTGCACATCGGTTACAAAGTGCTTCCATTTACGAACCGCAATCGAATTTGAAACAATTTGAAATCCAAGCACATTTTTATTTTGCGGCTACTGCAATATCTACATCGCGCAATGTTTGAGCTGGAGGCGTCTGTCGGTCTGAGTGTGTTTTACGGCAGCAACCGCTACGTCATTTTACATCCCTCGTAAATCAACACCGCTCTAATGTGTCCTGATGCATCTAGACATGGCGGTGG
>NW_022170510.1:15766291-15784615 GCF_008802855.1 Photinus pyralis | reverse complement strand
GCCGATTAAAATGAAATTCGGGATCTGAATGTCTAATGTAAAAAGGGTCTTTGTGATATCATCGTTTTGATTGTAGTTGCTATGTAGGTGGTAAAATACTGACCATCCACATCTGAAGAGGTCTAAAACTTTTTAACTACTATTTTGACGGTTCTGAATTTTTAGACACTGATAGACAGTTAACTTGCAAGCATTTTTTGTCTCTTAATGAATATCGCTATCTGTGATGGTTTACGAAAAAAAAAAAAAAAATTTAGGCATGATGAATGGCATGCACCATACATGCGATTTTTCCTCAAAAAATCAGAAGATGGCTGTGAAACCTTAGAGTGGCGTAACGTTTGTTTGTTGTTTCTTAAACTTGAACAATTTACGTTTTGCTTGAAGACTTAAAATTTCATTGTTAAAATTGTAATATGGCCTTTAAATACAGTAACGCAGAGTTAACTGATATGCTATTAGTGTTTGGATACTGTCGTGGAAATGGTCGCCAATGCGTTAGGGAGTATACTCACAGGTTTCCAAATCGTCATAGCCTACTTCTTGCTTGCACTTATGGTTTTTGAGGAACAATCGCATGTATGGTGCATGCCATTCATAATGCCTAAATTTTTTTTTTATCGTAAACCATCACAGATAGCGATATTCATCAAGAGACCAAAAATGCTTGCAAGTAAACTGTCTATCAGTGTCTAAAAATTCAGAACCGTCAAAATAGTAGTTAAAAAGTTTTAGACCTCTTCAGATGTGGATGGTCAGTATTTTACCATCTACATAGCAACTACAATCAAAACGATGATATCACAAAGACCCTTTTTACATTAGACATTCACATCCCGAATTTCATTTTAATCGGCAAAACCATTTTCCGATAAAATAAAAAAAACGATTTTTTTTTAATCTTTGGCGGTAGATAGCGCCTTACCGAGGCATTTTTGGATAGAGGTAAGTTGGGTTAAATCGTCCTATTTTGATACCAAGAACCCCTGGTAGCGCGTTGTACAGACCTTTTAGGGACACCCTGTATACTAGGTATATACATCGTAAATGCAATTTAGGTCCTTTAGGATAATATAGGTATTTTCAAAGGATCCTAAACAAGTCTCACAAGAGGTTTAGGTAACTGGTAATATAGATATTAAATTAATCAAATACGCTTGCTTTCTCTGAAACGTGCAGTGATTTTACTAAAAAGGATTGCGTTTAAAAGAAAACGGTTGAATTTTGATTGACCTTGTACGTAGGTATGTAAGATTACAACTGTCAAATATAGCAAGTTACATTTATATGATTGATTATAATTATTATATAGGGTAAGTCCGGTATAGATGGACCGCATTTTTTTAAAATTACGTTTTTCAAAATTGGCACAGTGTAAATGTTTTATAATTTTATTTAAGCACCCTTAGACATTACTTAACAACAATGTTTACCTGATTTAACGATACATTGAAAACTTAAGAGCCAAAAAAATATTTTTGAAACTGTTACGTCGTCCGTCTATCCCGATAGTGTCCGGGTTAGATGGACTACTCACAAGGGATAGTTGGACCAATGACTATTTACCTGAAATTAGGACATAAAATAAAAATCAAAGTGTCCTAGTAATAAAATATAGAACTTTATTTAGCCTTCCTTAATAGAGGTGGAAAAAAGTTATATTTATGAAAAATTACAGATTTATCATTACAATTTATTTTTTCTATTTCGGTGTCACAATGATGATTTTTCGGCCGAAAACAGTTGTACAAAGACAGTGATTATAGTCGTTTTTTTTGGTAACTCATCTGCATCTCTTAAGTTGGCAGTTACTAGTTAGTACAAGTAGGTACTTCGTTGGGTACTTCCATGTTTGAACTTCAAAATGTCAGTCTTACTACGCTGCCAACCTAAAACTTAACGGCATAAAAGTGTTCCCAACATAAAACATGTTAGTTCTAATGTTCCCTATAGTTTCTGATAATGATTTTTTTAATTAAATTAAAGCACCGAAATAGAAAAATAGTATGAAAAACGCGTGTTACAATGCTTTATTGTAATACTCCTATCTTGCGGACACTCGTGGCTACGCTTCGCGTCGCCACTCGTGCCACAAGATTGTCGTATTACAATAGGTCGCATTGTAACACTTGTCATTAATTTACCATTAATTTTGGGAAAATGAACCAACTTAATAGGAATTAATTAAATTAATTGAGTACTCGGTAGGTATATGGTCCGTCTATACCATATTTTTTAAACTGGTCCAACTATCCCGAAAGAAGCTGGTCCATCTATACCTTTCGTCAGGGATAGATGGACCACCTTCTAGTTCACTATCACGTGGCTCGACACACGTAATTTGAGGTTACTTTTATACCTAAACATTTGCTTAAGTAGCACCATCGATATGACGTCGAAATCGCATAAACTAAGCACACACTGTTAAATGATAGTTTAGTGTAATAAATTTTTCAACTTACCCAAAGCTATTAACACACTTTTAAAGAAAACTACGTAAAATAGCGACGTTATCTTTAGAACACGACTATAACTGATGGAGTAGTACAACTGTAAACACTGTTCGCTGCGCTCTGGTGGCAAATCTCTGAAATATCGAAGTGGTCCATCTAAGGCAGAGGTCCATCTCTCCCGGAATTACCCAGTTATTTCTCAACACTCGCACTTGTAGAGCACCCTGTATATATAAAAACATTTTTGCGGTATGCATCTTACATAATATAATTTTGCGTTTTACAATTTTTTGGAGCATTGTTCGTCAAGAGATATCGTTCGATACCTGTCACACGATAGCTACCTAAGGGGAGTTATAGAGTCACCTACCTAATCTTTAAAATTTTAAACAATTCTACAATATAATATATAATATAAGAAAATGTATTTATGACCGTGAAGCTAGAGCTATGACTAGGTTAGGCTAATAAAATTAATTAAATCATCAAAACCAAATTACATGGTTTACTTCGTAAAATATTTCTTACTTATCTCGCTAATTGTATATTTGCACCTTACATATTTATGTAGGTAGGTTTGTTTATTACTTAGTAATAATTAAATTTAGAATTATACACGATAATTTTTAGTTGCCAAATCGTAAGTGTTAATACTTACCTACCCTATATAAATATTTATGTTGTCAAACCTAAAAATAGCTACTAGCTGCTTATTAAATAATGTAATTCCGAAAATGGTACTTATACCTAGGGTTTATATTTGCTTACCCCTAAATGCGTCAATGATGTGCTGTAGACAATAGACATTTTAAAATGCGCGCTATATAGGTAAGTACCTACCATTTTGGTATATGTAGGTATTTAAATATAAATGTGATGGATATACCTATACGTATAGAGGTATCACAATCATAAATTTAGGATCATGTGTAACTACATAATCAAATAAGTACCTATAGCTTTAATAATAAATCATGTTCCTACCTATAGCAATTTTTGGGTTAAGTAGGTATGACCTATAACTAAGATTATTTGACCGTAACGGAAGTATATCTAATTCGTTTTCTTGTAAATAATGATTTAAATTAGATGATTGTATATAAAATAACCCGTACGTATACACGTATCTAAAAGAAAAATCAATTTCATTGAAGTTTTAGGAAATTCGGGTCGGCGCATCAGACGTTTCACGTAAATAAGCAATCCAATCATAGAAGAAGTTCAATCTGAAGGGTGTAAAAACCCTAATCGGTAAAAAGTGTTTTAATCAGTCACGGAGCCACACCCGTACATTATTTGTAAGTATTATGGATAAGTGCTCAACATTTAGATTTTGTTACAAGTAGCATCATTGGTATAAACAGTTCTATTTACTTAATCATTAGATGCTATTAAAAATAATGAAATTGCGCACCTATTGATGAATACAAATTAAATTGATTTCTCGTGTTCATAGGCTTAAATGGTTACATTTATATGCAAGTTACACATTTACCTTGTATAGAAACATTTTATAAGAATCTCACATCCGACGGTCGTGCCACACCCAACGAAATGGCGGGCGTCTACGGAACTACTTCATGTCATAATCTTTCAGGCAAAGGCTCTACGACTGGCCGGTAATGCACGTGCCTTTCCCGGGAATATCATCTATGTTACTCGGCACTGGTGGCAACCAAATAGCCTTATTATACGAAGGTTTGCAATTTTCACTAATAGAATCCTCTAATTAAGTATCGCAAGCCTTTGTTTATTCTCTATACGGTTCATATAACCTCCCACGTTGCATACATACGATGTCTTAATTATAGACATGCATACAGCACCGCACCAAAACCGATACATCAATGGCAAATTGAATAAAAAAGATTAAATGGGTTATATTTCCTCTTCATTCTAGAAAAGTTATTTTCTTAGTTTGGTAAACCACAAAATATTTTATAGGTCAACAAAACTTATTACAGTATCCATCCCTTTTATTCCAAATACTGACTATATAATAAATTTGATTAACAAATGGACTTGTTTTGTACTCAACACACTGGCTTCTACTTATGACTTTTAGTTTTATTTTAGAGAACTTTATCAATTGGTGACTGGTTAATATGGCTTCGGCACACAATCCATTTACGGTCCTCACTTTACACTCCTTCCCATTATTTCATTATACCGTATGTGTGATATTGATCTAAACGATTAATGTCGGACAGTAACCGTGCCATACAATCGCCATTATGTAAAACGATTCAGCAATTGAAGTGCTGTTAAATGTAACGATACAAAATTTACATAATAGCAGTTTTTTCTTCTTCGCGATGATGCTCTCAATTAATGTAGGATTTTTATCGAGCAATACTGCAAAGGATGTTTAAAATTATTAGAGAGTAGGTACCTAAATTTAACATTTGTAAGCCATAGTGTGAGCTCATCCATGCAATAGCTGTCAAATACATTACATTGTTAGTTCCATGCAGTTTCATCTTTAGGAATACAATTAAAATTTATAATCAACGATACAAATTGTCACAGGAGGGAATTAACTTGGTAATTATGTAAATTAAATGTTACCTCTATATTATGTTATGAATCTTGAAAATAACACGAAAAATAGTCTTGACTTAAAAATATACATTTAGAGGCATTTTTTATGCAAATGAAATCATCGGTTGTAAACAAGCATTTCTCATACAGTATCTATAGTTTTAAATTATGCATGGAATTTTACTGCATTTAGGTATAAAGCTTACAGATTGTTTACTTGGCAAAAGTGCGAATTGTATAAGTATAGTACTTGTTAAATAAAATAATTAAATCCCATGCAAGACAACGCACGGTAAAAAATTGAGGCAAAGAGATATTTTCATATCTCTAACCTTCATAACGGCCCAACGTAAAAATGCTTATCTCGACCAACGTCGAAATTTCTCTTCAAATTACCTACCTTTTAGTCTTTTCATTTTCAAATCCTAATTTTCCACAATTTTTGCGTTAGTAAGAGAATTGTCGCGAGTATCTTTGGAACGGGGAGTAAGTACGGTATGTTCAGCTAACGTTTTAATTAAAAAGGATAATACCAGGTTCTTAAAAAATGCGCCAGAACGAATTACGTTTGCTCATGATCAAATCACTATCGGTACCTATAGGTAGGTACCTAGTAAATTTGTATATACATTACTTTATTGAAACGTGTAAGTACCTATGACTAATACTTCAAAAATAGAAAATTAACTAATAATGATAAGAATTTTCGTCGGCGAGCCTTAATTTTAATCACTTTGGTTTAATTTTGAATAATTATCTCCCTTTTTTTAAATAATGAAAGTTTTAATTAAATTATACATTATAAGTACCTACCTATAAGTAAGTATACCTATAAATAAAACACCACACCACACCGATAAGCAACATGAGTTGTGCGATTTGTATAAAAAGAAACTTAAACCTAACATTTTCGAAAATTACTGACACCGTAGGTATTACAGGATACCAGATTAATTGAGGCAAAAAATTCATCACGCATGATTAGATTAATTCTGTGTATAAGAAATATAGTTTTTAAGGTACGGTTTTAAGAGAAAAAAAATCTCTCTTGCAACAGGAAAGGGAAGCGACGGAAGCGGCCATCACCACTACTGAGAACATATTCTTATACAGTGAGTTTTTTTTAAATGCGAACATATGAGTTTGCATGCAATGTAATTTTCCTATGTTCGATTTAAAAAAAAAAACCCAAAACAAAACAAAAAACGCGCAACTTGTGTGACTATGAACAGCAACTCATAGTCTTTATTATGAAGAGCACTCGGTAAGATTTTTTAAAGAAGCCATGTGAGGCCATAGCAACTTTAGGACAAATTTTTCTTAAACTTACGATAACTTGACTTCACATGGCACGCGCTGACATCACGATTCATTGTGAACCAACCTTCAATTATTTGTAGGTCATGTGCACCTGGTATTCTACTAATTTGATCTATTCAATACATATATGAAGGAAATAAGAAAATAAATAACGAGAACAATTACAATAAAGGTTCGAAGTGTCTTCCTAGACATAGGTATTTTTAAAAATGTGACAGCTGTCAATTGTATCTACTACTCATTTCAACTACTCAATAGGTTGAGGTGTTTTTTTTTAAATCGAACATAGGGAAATTACATTGCATGCAAACTCCTATGTTCGCATTTTAAAAAAAACTCACTGTATTTATTGAAGATTAAGTTTATTTTTATAACTATAGGTTACGGAGATCAATCATTTCAGTACAGTTCTAGCCAATTTGAACTCGTGCTAGAATATAGCGCCTTCTGCAACTTATGCTTTAATATACTATTACATGTCAAAAGTCAGCGAAAATAATGTCAAATTCATCTAAACATTTTTTTGAGACATTCATGCCATAGGTACTTACTTGTACTTTGTACATCAGTGATCATAAAGAAACCGTTTTGGAAATCCTCCATAAAAACTACGAAATAGTCAGTCGTCTCCAGAAAAAAAGACTCCATGAAGTGGGCGTAGCAGGGGAGGACTTCCATTCACCATACTGACTGCGTTCCTTTACATGCGTTCTGATCACTCTTTTGGTCCAAAGCATTCGTTAATTGGTACACCAGAAAAAGTGTTGACACGGTATCGTTTTTTTATTACAAAAGAGAGTGCAGATGATATACGTGATCACGTGGTGTGGTTTATTTTAACCTAAAAATTAGTCTTTCACCGTTCCCACCTTCGTGTCTTCTCTGATTGACTGTTTTTCTTTGCAATTTGTTTCATAAGACAGTTTGGACTTCACTTGCGCAATGAATATATCTACACTCCTACTCATGTTTCAGTATTTGAATCACTGTCGAGAAATAACAAATTTGCACCCTGCAGGATTACAGCCAAAAGCAACAAGGAATGGAACTTTACCAAAGCAGTAGGTATATAGGTACAGGTACAGGGTGATTCATGTAGCCCGTTCATTAAAAGTTTTTAAACTTGCAGTTGAAATAGAAACTTGAAATTTGGTTCACAGCCATATAGTAGGGGAGCTAGCACGAAATCCACTGAACGAGAATGATCAAAATTTGAACCGATGGAGTTCCATTTTGCCCTATCAGAGTATGCTAAAATCGATCGTCTGCCGCCTCAGGTCATATGACTTAAGGCGCTGCGGGTACTTCTTGCGGTAGCAATTCTGAAAAGTTGTTTTTCGAGAAAATAAGTTATACACCAAATGAAAACGTTGATAATAGCTCTTAAAAAAATGTTTAAAAAAATCGCGCACATTTGATAACTCCGTAAAAAAACAATTCTTAGTCGGTTTTTCACGAACTTTCTACGGATATAACTAGGTTACCGTTGGATAAATGTACCGCAGCGCCTTAAGTCATATGACGTGAGGCGGCAGACGATCGATTTTAGCATACTCTGATAGGGCAAAATGGAACCCCATCGGTTAAAACTTTGATCATTCTCGTTCAGTGGATTTCGTGCTAGCTCCCCTACTAATAATAGATCATTGCGAATTGAAATACAAATAATTTCAAAATGACGCCGTAAATATCCGGAAGTGGCACCATCTTGGTTTCTTTTTAAATAAAAACATATAATTATCTATTTTTTAAAATCCGCTATTTTATTCTTAATTCAAGCCAATTAATATTTAGGATCTGTAATATCTGTCACAGTTTTTGACATAGGTAGGTATAATGCCACGCTTTCCGCTCAATTTGCTATAAACCTTAAAGAATGACTGATGGACAACAATTTCCTGGGGAGTGGATAGTTCGAGTAGGCACCATGAAGTGACCAGCGTGTTCTCCAGACCTTACATATAACTGGACCTCTTCGTATGGGGATACGTGAAAGGAGTATATACAAAGAATTCTCAATAACAAAAAATAATAAAAAGGCGCATTCATATTGCTTTCGCATCCATATTTATATAAAGTCAGCTATGCTTTATCGAGACATTTTGAACATTTATTTAAATAATTGTTATTTTTGTTTTATTTTTATTTAAACTTTTTATTTTGGTTCTGTGGTTTGTTTTTTTTTTGTTTGGAGTAGGTAAATGTTTTATAATTTGAATTGGTGTTTGTAATTTTTAACGGCCTACTAATTACAAAAAAATGTACCTAATAGATGAATATCGACATTTTAACAATAGAAATGTAATCAAATCCTATACATTTGATGCAACTTGATAGTTCCATTTAAAAAAATCAAGGTATTTTTTTTTATTTTATTGCCTTTAGGTATTTTATAGTGGGCGGAGTGTTAGCCATTTGTTATTCTTCCCACTCAACCCACTATACAATCACAAACGCAGGCATGCCTTAGGTACCTGGGATTCGAACCCAGGACCCTTTAGCCAAACCTACCTATAGAACCTTTGATTGAAATGTTGAAGACTGACGAAGTGATTTCTTTTAACGCAAAAAAATGTAGGTATAGTAATACTGCAGAGTGACGGCCTTATAAGTTTTATAACAGCGATATTCAGTTTTTACTGGTCATCATACTTTTTGAAAAAATGGTGAATTGCGGCCAAACAACTCATTTATAGTTTAGAGTTCTTTCGTTAAAAGTCAAGAAAGTCTGTTACTTACTTCGATTAAAAAATTGCAAATTACAATTGTTCACACAAATCAGAAATTTCTTTTAGAGAAGACATTACGCGCTCACAATATCTAATGCGTGCGATTTTTCATTAAAAATTTTCACAACAACCATAAGACCTGACATTTTGCATCAGTTGAATCCTGATGTTTTTTCAACTTTTTGTAGAACTTTGGAGTCGTTATTTTCGTGTTCGAATATCTCTATTCTCTAGTTCCATTATTTAGAATTGTGTGACTGTTGGGATAGATAAACTCAAAAACCTAAATAAAGCGCTAAACCGCAAATCGTGCGACCATTTTATGAGATGCCTAGTATTGAATTAAAAAAGATTCTTTGGATAACAATCCAATATTCTAAGTTTGATCAATTCATTAGTTTACCTACTTTTTATTTTGCAGGAAATTTCCAGGCAGACCAAAAAGGACAGTGGACAGTGGATCGCACAATTCCATCATCCAGTTTTGAATTTCAGCTTTGTTACCACGTAGATCTAATCTAATGTAACATGCCATGGTAACATATTACATGAGTCTATAAGATTTGCGTCACCTTCAAGATTTTTTATTGCTTAGAAAATAAATAAATACATAAACAATTATAGGTACTTATAGTAGGTATGTTTTACGGGAGTTGTTAAAGTGGAATAATTTGATATTATGTCTGGGTTGACAGTCAGAGATGTTATATGCGATTATTTTGTTCTGTAACCAAGGTTTATCAGTAAAATTCATATGAATGAATGTTCTACTATTCCCTTGCTTGCCCCCCTTTTGTGATGAAAAGCCTATGTGGAAATCATGGCAATTAATGCAATGTTGAAATCAAAACGTTCATATAAGTACAAAAAACACATACAAACACGAACAGTGTTTGAAACGGACGCATTGGAAAAAAATGAGGAAAAATTGAATGCCGCATTGCGGAAATTATCATGAGAGTAGGTATACTTAACTCTTTGTGGATAGTATACCTACAGTCCTCGAGTGCAATGCGGTATGTGCTGGACAGAAATTGCTAATAGATCAATTTTTTTAAGCATAGGTAATCTACTAAAAACCTTAATTTTTCAGCAATACCTACTCAATTACTATAGGTAATTGAAGGATGAACTAACATGGGTATAACATCATTCTATCGGAGGTTATGTTATTTGTATACTTTCCGCAGCTGATAGGACACAGTAAACGGGTACCTATAGGTACATCTTGTGCTTATTTGAATTGTAACTACTGATACTCGTGTCTTATATACCATCAAGAGCTTCATTAATATTTCTCTTGGCTGTGAAGAGCCCAGTTTGTAAAAATCAAAAACAACATTTTACGTGAAAACATGATCTTTAGTATACAGGGTGGTGACTTGCGTAACGCATCATAGCGATTTCAATGTAAAATTCATAGCATGCGATTATTTATTGGCTCCCCAAATTATTTTAGAGCAAAAATGTATTAGGTAAGGTTTTTTTGTAAAAAAAAATTTTTTACGTCAATCAACCGTAGGTATTAGTTTTCAAATATTGGATAATAAAGACGGAAACTTGGAAAAATAAATCCCCCATATTTTTCAATAATCTGCGATGCCATGGAATTTTATAATACAAAAACTTAACGCCAATATCCGTCATGCCATGGAATGTCTGCTATAAAACAAATCAAATTCTATCAAAAAGTATTATATTTAGAACAGCGAATTCAACATAAAGAAAGACCAAACGGTTTCCTAATATAACAATTTACAATAAATGTTCGAATAAGTCACCATTAACTGCCAGACAGTAACCAAATCGATCATAAAATCCATTTCGAACTGCTGCTAATTGATAACTGGATATATCTATTGTTTTAGAAAATTCCATGGCATCGCAGATTATTGAAAAAGATGCAGGTTTTATTTTTCCAATTTTACGTCTTTATATGAAAAAAATTGAAAACTAATACGATTGATTTACGTAAAAATTTTTTTCTACAAAAAACTTGGGGAGCCAATAATCGCATGTTATGAATTTTACATTGAAATCCCTATGATGCGTTACGCAAGTCACCACCCTGTAGATATTTCCATGTACCTACTGAGGTATCGAATTTTCTCTGTTTTAGCCAGAATAACAGTAATAGGTAGGTACTATAATTTGCGAGGGATTAGCGAAAGAGGAGGTTTAGTGTTTCGTAACCCTCCTAGATTCGGAGACTATCAGTATGTCTGCCCGCAAACTCCCTAACCCGTCTCTGAGGTACCTACCTTACCTATACATGAAAGACCAGCCCCTAACTCGGTAAAAATTTAGCACCGGAAAGTTGAGATACCTTTTATTTGTTGGAATACGGAATCGTCTATTAATGTTGGTTATAGTTACCTATTTTTATCGTTTATTAGAGTTTAGTGTTAAGTTACGCCCCGCCATTGGAATGCTCGAACTTTCTATGAAGGTTTTTCATAGGTAATACATAAAACTGTTCAAACCAATATAAGGTAGACAACGAGCGACAAACACAGACGGACAGACAGAAAGTGCAAATGACCAAAATGTAATCAGTTAGTTCCTTGACCATTGTTTACTTCTTAGACTCTTTTCACATTATCCGGTTTGGACGATCAGGTTCCGGACGTGAACAAATAAAGTTTTCTGATGGGTTTGTGTCAGGTTTTTCATCAGGTCACGTTTTTTAAGTGGATTTGGTGCTCATTCAACGTTAATATTGTCGCTCGAATTTGTCTATAGAACGACCGTATGAATGCAACCTCCTCTTAAAAAATTGACAACACGATTGAAAACCTGTCCGGTTAAACCTAGTCGCCAAAGACCTGATCACCTAGTCGACTTGTTGGGAGGCAAACAGGTGCCAGATCGGAACCCGACAGGTGAAGACTACTATTCACAACAATGCACTACTGCTCATCAGTTTTTCATTAGATCCGGAACCTGACCGGTCAAACCTGATAGTGTGAAAGGAGTCCTACTGACAACAAAATTGAAAAATTCAAAACTGATGTTCGGGAGTTATCATGCACATAAACGACGGACAGAAAGTTGAAATGACCATAAATGTAATCATTTAGTCCCTTGACCATTGTCTACCTATTACTTAGGTATACTGAAAACATATACCTAACTGGCAAATTCGAAACCGTTCGCAAGTTGTTATCAATTGTCATCAAGTACTTACATTGGTTTGAAACAATTTAATAAACTTTGGATCAAATAGGCACGTCATTTACCTATCATCTTGACATATTAAATCCTTGTGGGTGAATTAGGTAAATCGTCATCACTTAGGTACCTATAAGTAATAATAATCATGATAGGTTATAAATAATAATAATATTAATTAGTACAACATTTTTGTGCAATTCTTGCGAAAGCACTAAAACAAACGTCATCAGAAAGATTTACAATAGGTATACATACCTATACTTACCCTACCTACCTACTAGATAAACTATAATGTTGTTTTAAAAATTGATAAAATTCATCCATAGTTATAGTAGGTATATGTACCTATTGTGTAAAAGTAGTTTGATACCAATAATTCTAATTTTCATAACTTCTAAGTTTTGCTTAAGGTTTATTTTTTTCAGGGACGTAATAATGAACCCTGATGGAGTTCAACGCGAAAAGCTACCTACCTATCTATGTTTTCCATTTCTATGATTATAAGAATGTTCAGCAGTTTTTAAAATTGATTTGTGTGCGTATACACGTAGGTATATGAGTACCTACCTACATTTCTAGGAGGTATATACCTAATTATTAACCACGATCATCACCTGCTGTCCTGCTCATTCCCATTCCCAGTTGCCTTGTTCTTTTTTTCGCATGGAGCACTTTTCTTTAATATATGTTGGTAAGGGCAAGGTATGGGTCAAATCCAATGACCCCTTGGGGTCACGCCTCTCTGTCTCTGCCAAACTCTTGAACCTATTTAGTTCAAACTTTGCACAGTTCGCCTATATGCCACATGTAATAATAAGCCTATTGAAAATGGGTCAAATCCAATGACTCGGTGGGGTCACACCGAGGTGTTCTGCCGCTTTTTTAAGCGCTTTTTATGGGTTTATTCAATATGAAGCAATAGGTATAAGCAAATACTTACTTATAATTTTGCAATCTCTTTCTTTCATATCCCACATCTACCTATATTTTCCCGCACCCTTTTAAAAGTTAATTGTAAATAAAAATAGGTAAATCTTTAATTATAAACTGTCCGTTTGTTTTGAGTGTCCCGTAGGTACTTTTAGACTTTTTTTTATTTTCAACAAGGATTTTACCCAAAATCGTCCTGAAACCTTCATTTTCATGTCTACTTTCTGTCAGGAAATTTGAGTTTCCATGACAGAGGCAGAGTTTCCTGCTGTCGCTTGTCACTTTACTGGCCGCACCTGTCACTTTACCGGCCGCATCGTCAATTTACTGGACGCATTTGTCACAATTCTAATGTCTATAATGACTCATGTCATCATCTGACAGATTAACATTAATAAAAAGTTTTATACTTATACAAATTGTAATGTTATATTAAAATAGGTACGATTTCGGGTAAAATTACAAAATTCGTCAGTAAAATGACATTACTTGACTCGGAAATTAAAGTACTCGGCCCCAAAGAGCCTCGCACTTCAATATTTCCTCGCCAGTATAATGTGTCATTTTCCTGATACATTGCAAAATAATATAATATAAATGCATGCAGAGGGAGGCTTTTACGTAAACGTAAACTAGAAATTGCGAAAAATAACAAAATACAACGGGTACAAAAAACTTCATTAATTAAAGAAGATAGGTATTTCTAAATAATATCTCCTACGGTGTATAGGTATAGCCCTAATAAACTTTACAGACTCTATTGGAACCATAAATTGAACAGTAAATGATATATGATACATCATAATCCTGAAATATCGTTTCAGAGAGAGAAAAACATGCACTATACACACGTTTGTCCTCCAAAGTACATCCTTTGACCCCAAAAAGAGCATTTCGACGAAAGGACGATCCATCTTATTAGGCCCGCTCAATACGGTATGGTGGAGCTTCTCTCTCGTTCTACCTTTCTCAATGTCTTTCATGCAATATTAACGTAAATGTAACGGACGCTATTTTTGTTCCGGTAAATAATTAAATCGGCCCAACTAAGAAATTCTATGTATATAAGTAGATACTAAAATTGTAGGGGATTGCGAATGTAGGCGGTAGCTAAGTTTCTAAAAAATTCATCTATACACTTGAACGATGTATCTCAACGAATTTTAAATTAGCCAATTTGAGACTTCCACCGTCTGCGTTTCACTTCCTCCCACGTTTATGGCACGCTCGACGTTTTATTTGTCTAATTATCCACCGACGTATTGATACAAAATCTAATCTGATGGCTTATTGTGTACAAGCAAATAGTCTATGAAAGAATATTATAGTAGAAACGACGTACCTTTCCCCTCCAAGGAGGATGTAGAGAACCAGCTATGGGAAATAGCGGAGACGCCACCACCAGACACAAGGACGCCCACTGACGCCGATAAGAGCGCAGCACCGCACTGCTCGATATTGCAACGATCACCATACACCACCGCACTCCACTGCACACACGCAATATCTGAAAAAAATGATAATGATGTTTCAATTATTCTCGCTACAGTGTTTATTTTAATTGACAATTTACGAATAACAATAAATAAAGTTAAGTAGGTCATCGAGCACTAAACGTCTGATTTATAGGCGTACAGCTGATAAGTCGAGGGAGTCATGCAATTGTTGCACATAGCTAGAGATTTATCCTGTATCATTGTTGCGTTTTTGTGGGTAGAATTTATATGCTATAGAATTGGAGATTAAATGATATTACATTAAAAGTTTATATGCAATGAATTAGGATTAAATGAGAGCTTGGAATTTTAAATGTATAACAAATTATACGTTTTTGTGGTTAAGTAAATAGGTTGCAGTACAGCCCGTTTTTCTTTAATTAGAAAAATGTGATCATGAGCGGAGTGTGGGCATTAAGCTATACCTACCTGTACATGGTAGGTACCTACGAATGAATATTGCATTTAGATGATATTAAGCGTAAGCCAACGCCTTTTGCAGTTTTGATACGTAAGTAAAATCGTACCTATAAGCATTCTTGTTCCACGAATCAATGCGGGTGACTCATGCAAAGAAATGTAAAGGTATTACCGAATTACTCCGCTTCAGTTGCTAGACAGCGGTAATATCTAATTGCTGCAATTGGCTTCTTGAGTATTTTAATATCGCTCGCGGCGGCGGCGGTGCCTGTCTCACATCACATTCACTTCAACTACTCGTCTAAAAGACAGTCAGACAGCATGCTTTATACGTTCATTTTACAACAGTTTAGTATATATGGGCCCGCTTCAGACTTCAGTTTTAGGGGCATGTATAACTTCAGGTTTACTTCGTTGAAATGGTAAAGCGCACTTCGAGATAGGCGAATTTGCAATATCGCATACATAAAGGGGAACAATTTCATAAAATATAACGAAATTGCAGAACGGAGTAAAATATCGAAAATTCTTTCGGTTATAATAATCTTCTAACTTGCAGTTGCGCTAGAGGCTTGATTAATCAGCATTCTTTACGATAACTTAATGGCACTTACCTAATACCTACATACCTATATAACCGCGTTCTCATTTGTTTGATGCATGAACATTTTATTTGTACCTACTGATAGTAGGTACTTAGGTAGTAGGAGTAGGTATAGGCATCAGTACTTATTGTGCTCAATTGTATATAAGAATTATACCTAATACCTAATCAAATAATACGAAAATTGAAAGCATGTTATGCTCGTAGCTCGTAATAAGTATATGCCAACCTACCTAAGTATATAACTGCTGCAAATGTATAGGTATACGTTTTCGAATATGGCTGCATGGTGTAGGTAAGTACATAAGTATGTAGATTTTCTCATTGATGACTATACAGTTGCTTATAGGTACCTACTGATTTTCTCATAAGCACAACTTTAATAACGGCATGGTACCTACCTTCATAAGTAGTCAGTAAATCTCTAGGTACCTATACCAATGCCCATTGTAAGTATAAATTGAGTAGGTCTCTAATTATATACCTATTTAGCTATAGGTACGTATATACCTGCTACTACCTATTTAAATTATTATGGTAGGTCATAATTGGTAACTAAGTAATGAGGTCATCTGTAGGTGTTATTTGCTGTAGGTAGGTACCTAAGCATAGGTAGCACAGGGTCATTATAATTAATCTTGAGCAGGTAGATGAAAATTAATAGTTCTCAATATAAGTAAACTGATATACCTACAAAGTGCCTATATAGGTAAATGACTTCTGTTGCCCTCAAATCCATTCCGACGGATAAATTCGTTTCAGCCCTGGATGCTTAGGTATTTATTTCTTAAGGCGATTCTAAATAGAAATAATGAATTTAACCTTAATGCGAGTCACAGAGTGTCTGTAGTGTTCGGTGGTCAGTAACCGTATAAGTGCGATGCTTAATATAAAATGAGTATAATTTCAATATGAGGTTAAATGGCGCATGTGCCCAATATACATCAGCCTGAAATTTCATCCTCTCAATGAGATTAAAATTTCAAATTCGTCTAAGGATGTTGTACAGGCCTTTAATATAAGAAAAGGATATAAAGTTACAGAAAGTATAAAATATTCATGAGAAATTAATCAGATATCGGAAGGTCTGTAGAACGTTTTGATCCTCATAAGTTTGTGCTGCCACCGCTTTCGAACGGCGAAACCTCGAACTCGTTTAATTTTATCGCGGTGGCTGTGTGCCAACACGCACTGCATATTTACCTACCCTTCTCAAGAAAACATAACGATTATAGGGTAAAATTCACAGATGGCTCTCTCGTATTTAAAAGAGCTATCAAAGTTTTGTTACATCGTTGATGGAAGTTTCATCATTTCGCCATAAACCAAGAAATGATGTTAATTTGAAAGTAAGACAAAGGGGAGAAAAAGGTAAGTGTCAACGAAAAGGGCGAAATTTTCCTTCTAACTTCACTGATTATATGACAAAACGCCCAAGATTATTTTTATTTTAGATCTAAATTAGGTGTTAGATTAAATTCACGTTGTAGATTAGAAAAATAAATAGACGAATTAAATAATTTACGGTGATAAAACAGAAATCGCGAAACGTATGAGATATTTAAACGTTAAATTGTACTCTAAAATCAGAAGCACAGGTACTTTTTTGTGATTGCTACAGATAAGGAAATATAGGTCAAAATCATTCTCCCTCCATCCTACGAAAATTTCGAATTATATTCTCCTAACGCATGTCATTGCACTCGGTACAATGCAATTGTACAAAAATAGACAACGAGACGTAGGTCTGCACTAAATTCTTCACAAGAAAATCCGGCAAACTCTCCTGCCATCATAGAAACAAGTACAACGCACTACATGTGACCAGAAATATGTTGTCTGCACCAATGAAGCAGTACTAAGCGCTCGATACAGTCATGGCAACCTCGACGTTCACTCCCTCTAAAATGAGACGAGACTAACTCATTCATGATTTAGACAGAGATAGTTAAGCAACATCAAAAGCCCATTGGAGTATAAATAGTAAAAATTTTATGATTTTGCCATGTTAAATGTTGTTTAGGCTGTTTGCTGCTAGATGTAGGTATCTGTTCCTGTTTTAGTTTTAATTGAGATAAAAAATATTTCCGCGACTCTGTGCATTTTATATCAAACTTGCATGGTTTTTACTTACTAATAGCGCACTTTAGTTCCTAAAACACATTGCCGATGCGATTTGTTATTTACCTAAACTAAAACACTAGTGACCGGTTTCACAAACGATGATTACTTAATGTTAATCAATGATAAAAAATATTACTTAGAATGTTAGCCACCTTTGATTATAACCTCAAATGTTTCTCATTCTCATTTAATCAGTGTTTACCTTTAATCATCGTTTGTGAAACCGGGCATAGGCATGATAAAATGTAACGACTTTGAAGAGAAACTGCAAGGTATAGGTATCTCTGGGAATTCAATGCTTTGCCGCGTTCAGAAAGCCACCCTTAAAATTTTCTCAGTTTCTGTAGGCAAGTTATTGGCAAGTTGAATGAAAGGTGCGTACCTAATAGACGATTACCTACACCAACTTGATTACAATGGCAGTACCTATAGGAACCTCAATTTGCGCATAATTACCTATACCTATATTTTTCGTCGTTCCCATGCCAAAGTAAGTAAACATATCAATATAAACTATGTGAATAACTAAGAAA
>NW_022170510.1:15721271-15766191 GCF_008802855.1 Photinus pyralis | reverse complement strand
ACCCTGTATAATTTCAGCCCCAGGAAACATAAACAATACAATATTTTATGGTGTTAAATTTTGACGATAATCGATAATGTACATTAGAATTGTTGCATTTAAGTAGAAATTTGAAATGAGATCAACTCCAGGGGGGGGGGGGCTCCTCCCTGCCCCCCTCTGCTGACGCCCATGTATACGGTCCTTCCCAAGCTCTTTGTAATTTCGGTGATAACCGGCGTCCTCTCTGGGGACGATACAACCAAACCAGCTCCAGCTTGATAGTAATACCAGCTTAGGTCTTCACGTTGTACTGCACTTTCATTCTATCGTTAGCGACCTGCATGCATGCTATGGCGAAATTTGTCATGGATACCACCCAATTTCTGACGCAGGTTTTTCACGTACTCGTTCCTCACAGTGTGTTACTAGGCGGGTATTGTACCGCATTTTAAATGATACAGTAACCGGAGTTCCCTACCAAACCACACGGTTCGCCATCAGGAACAGATGCAGATATCATCCTAATCACGCTGGCGACCGGACACAGCTTTTGACAAGCACTTCCCCATTGTCCTATTCATGCGTTCTACCATTCCGTCTGACTGTGGGTATAAAGGAGTGGTTCTGGTCTTCCACACTTCCTTCTTACATCTTGCTTGCAATTCACCCAGTAGAATCATTCCCGCACCTAAAACAGGGTTTTCGTCACTCCTACATGTCCTTCCGATATACCGTTGGGAATCTGTCGTATAGTACTTCAGATTTCATGCTCTCTGCTGCACAGTTGTATTCATGCCACCATCATTTTCTACAACTCTATTTAGATGACCACCTTCTATCCGTAACTGAGGCTTAACCGATTTCTATGATGGCAGGTATGAGAATAGGAGTGGTAAAGTATATTTTATATTGCTAGATGGTCGGTTGTGCGAGGTGAGGCGGCTGCGAAACTGAGCGTCCGTTTCTTCCAAGAAAATATTGACTGATATGCGGTATGAAATTTGTCGGGTGGGCGAGGTGAAGCGGCGCAGCCGCCGATACCGAGCGCATGTCCAATATAAACAAAACGAGACTTCTCAAAGGCGGTACGATGTTCGCGGATCTGCTAGTTTTTTAAAAATCAGTTTGATTATAACTTTTTGCGAGAAAGTCAGTGTTGTCACCCAAAAGGACAATCTGATCCAGAATTTAGTATCACGTTTCCTAATGGTTGTTCCAATATGTCTATCAAACGCAGTTATGGGTACATTTGGAATCCTTGAACCACTGGTTCTTTAGCTCTGTAGGTAATGATAATCATATTCATTCGTTATTGACGTTCGTTGATCTCGTAAATCAAGGCTTCTGGTGTTAATACCTCAGTGTCTTTAGATTTCCTTATTTCTGCAATACCATCTTTAAATTAAACTTAACTTTTAAGGTCATTAATAACGTCAAAAGGTCGGTGCATGTGACGCAGTTAGTGTTGGAAGGTGATGCAGCGATAGCCTGTCGGTACAAATAGTACAGGTCCGGTAAGCTCCCAGATTTACGCATTTAGCATGTTTTGTTATACAATATGATCATTCTAGACCAGGCGATTTTGGCAATAATAATAAATTTATTATTAAATTATTATACTGTGAACCTAGGGCGGTAGATTTAAATAAGCCAAAATTCATCCAAAATACTTTCAGAAGAAATTATATCGACTAATATAAGAATAAGTTTCGGCCGAGAATCATCACATTATAGAGTTATTCGGAAAAATTTGAATTTGTGGAAACGAATGGAACTAGAACTGTGGTTTTTAAAGTTACAAGATGTTAAGCAAAAAAGCTATAATATTCTAATCAACAGCAAAGCTGCCATCTTCAAAGAAAAAATGAAAGTTTTATTTGTGTTTCTGCTTTACCTTTGATAAGAACTTGTACTAATTGTAAGGAAGTAAAGGTATATTTTGAGTTTACATGCGATTCTGGGTAGTGCTGCTTTTAAGGCTAAAAGCACGAACGACAACAAAACGAAATGGTTTATTGATATTTCCGATTTTTTGATATTGTTTTGTAATATATGCGAAAGTTAAATGAGATTTCCTTAAAATTCAATTGAGATTTTTTTGAGATTTTCAAACTCAAAGTTAAATTCTTATGAAGCTCTTCTAACATATTATAGAATTCTTCTTCAAATCTTCCTTTAAATTTTCCTAAAATGTTCTTCATGTATTTCTAATATTCCTTGGATATCTTGAATTCTTTTGAAATTGCAACCGAATCTTTTAGAATCCTTTTAGAGTTCTCTTCAAGATTTCCTGATTCCCTTGAGAATTATAATTGAGATTCTCTCCACATTTTTTAAAAATTATCCTTAACTTTTAAGTGTTCTATTGAAATTATCTTGAAATTCCCTCGAAAGTTGCTTTGAACTCCTCTTGTAGTTTTTTTTAAATTTTCTTGATATATCGTAATTTTCTTAAAATTCTCTTAAAATCTTCTTTAAACTCTATAGTTTTGAGCTTCTGACATTTTCTTGAAATTCTTTTGGTGTTTTTTGTTCATAATCTTGAAATTGTATTGAGATCAGGCTATTTGTTTAGATCTGATAGACATTTTAAGCATTACCATATTGAAATGGCGCTAATTGTCCAAAATCTGGTCAAGTCTGATCAGCGTGCGATCATTCGAAGCAGATCGAGCGCTACTTTTTCGATCGAGTATTGATTTTTAGCCGGTGCAAATTTACATATTGTGAACGCGAAGGATGTAATACTCGTACATCGCGTAAAACATTATTATTAATTCAAAGTTCGAACCGAAAACCGTGTAACAGCAGTGTGTGGGGAATCGTGACACCCGGAGACAGTTCCGCCATTTCTAACAAGTTTAACGAACGTGGGCGCCTTCTAAATACGTTGCCAGTAAGTAGAAGTAAATAAATCACACGTGATTGGTTTATGCAGAAAGGGAAATTTATGACGTGAAAGAGAAAATCCGACGGTTACTATAATTTTTAAACTTGAATATGTCGTATTAATAGGGAAGCGAACTTTTCTCGTTTTGGTGCATATTTGGATTAAGGTTTTCGCGTTTCAATAAATTGTTACTACGAAAGCGTTTGGGTTCAAGATGTAAGACATTCTGTTGCGCCATATTTACTAGTAGTAGTAGCCAGTTACGTAAGAAACCCATTTATTAATCAAAGTTGTGCATCCAATTTGTTTATCATAAGTGCATAAATTACGAACAAAACGGCTATCGGTAAAAAAGATAATGACAACTAATTTAAGGTTTTGTTCGATGTTTAAACCCTTTACAAGAGTACCTACTTATTGCGTCAGCTATCTTTCGAAAATAAAGGCAACGCAATCCAACTGGCAATACGGGAGGTCCATTCGTATTGCTTAAGGCGTTGCCCTATTCGATTTTCTAAATTGCTGCTGCCTTTAAAAGGAAAAATCCAATAAGCAATTGAAGAAAATTTTAACGCAATGTTAAAAGTAAGTTCCTTTGAATTTTTTCAATATACAAATCGCGAGTTTTTGGATTTTTTCTTAGTTTTAAGGGGAATTCAAAGTTTCGCCATCGTGACACCATGTATATGTATGTACAAAATAGTGTTTGTGTAACATTAACATCATATAGCCTTTCATTAGAATCGTGCCCACATCTTCGCTTCGCTATGCGAATAATTAAAATCGTGTTTTCCAATTCTTGTCGTTATTGGCATTAAGCCATTCACAGACTTATTGGTTAAAAGAATTACGACTTAAAACGATGTCTTTAAAAAGAATCTGGAAAAGATTCCATATTACAAAGAGTCGTGACGTATCCACAAAGTATAAACTTTATGTAATTTGTGTATTTTTTTTTAACAAAACCACCTATTCCGTTGCGATCAGCGATACTATTACGTAATGTATGTCTGGAAATAATTTTTCAAATTTACTCGGAAAAATGCCAGATCAGACATATTGATAGTCTAAGAAGATAAACTTCGGTAAAGATCTGTCCTTAATAATTCATGAAAGCACTTTAAATAACGATTGATGATATATTCTAAGATGCTGTCACATTATGCTTGTAAAAAAACTTCTACAACCAACTAAAATCGATAGGTGAAGTGGAAGTACCATAAACCCTCCGTAAGCGAAGTATTTTCGCCAAAGTGAATCCGTATGGTCTCGTAAATAAACATTGGCGCTACAGCTTAATTTATTACATTTCTGGATTTTAAGATTTCGACATATTTGTTTTTTAACTCCAATATGTTGTAAAATTTGGATTTCGAAAGCTTAGCAGTAGAAGTACCTACTGTTTGTATGAAAACGGCTGTGACTGGTTTCTGTGTAGCCTTGGAATACAGATGTAGGTACTTAAACCATCTTGTTATTAACATAACGTGCCCATAGGATGTAGGCATACGTATCAATTAATTAAGACTACAAAGTTGCATGCTAATGCAATTACAGATACATCAACGTTATTTATGCTTACATAAATGTTGCTTGACAGCCGTATGCCTTCTGTGTTCACAGATACAGATTATAGATTATTCAAACGAATAAATAAATACGTGATATGGAATCCAATGTGTGATTTGAACAAAAATGGTATATCGTAACCGCCATCAAGAATAATGCGGTAACAGAAGCTGTTTTACCCAAACGCATCAAAGTTGACGGAAAATTTATTTTTGAATAGTGCAAGAAAATAGGTTACGATAAAAATGCAATAAATACAAAAAGAAAGGTTTGTATCTATATATGAATATGATAAATTCAAAAATTTTATAGCAACATTTACTCTCTTTTACTGTTCCCGGAACGTTAATCGAAAATAGAATGATTTATAGTAAGAGAAATTTTATTAGCAGATCTCTTGCAAATTCTTTTTAATTTAAAGTGATCTTTATAAGTCGTTCGCTTCCAATTTGATGCAAAGTACCTATAGGTCTGAAAATCATTCGTTGAATATACAGATTACTTTGGTACCTAATTAAGGTTTAGAGTTTTGCTTGTATAAAGTATATAAATGTACCGGGTGATTCATTACAAGTGAGGACAATTTGAATTTCCCGCAAATCAAAAAAAATTATGAAGTTGGTACTAACTGATAATCTTTTATTTCATTGCAGTGGTGTACCTATCATCATTCTTTCAGTAAATCGTTTGCTTATTTATAATCTACAAATACTGCTTCTGTTTTACCACAAATTATAAACTAACACTAAACGCAGTCACGTTTCTTACATATTTTAGTGCATCAACTCTAAAAATTGTTCAAAATGGAAGAAGTAATAAACCGCAAATGGCACACAACAATTAACGGCGACACTGGTTTCTTAAATGACAGTCATGACAGAAAAAAATTACTAACAAAATCCAAACCGTCAATCTAATAATGCAAAAAATACTAAAACCTTACGCGCGAAATTCAAGCGATCATCACTTCTAATGAATCACCCGGTATATACCTACTGACACGCGCGCGTAGGTATACGTTTTTTGTCACAAAGATATTCTTTAGGTATTTCATGGATTCTGTAACGATGGGAGGATGTATTTCCAAGTTAAAACGGGAAAATATGTATAAGAATTATTGTTGCAAAGGTTCATTTGTATGCAGAAACTGTTGTTTTTTATGTTGATACTGTAACTGTACGGTTTTGTGGGATTTCGCGTGAAAGGGGATAGAAATTTGAGATAGGTATGTAAGATGTGTCCAAAAATTACTATATTTTTGGGTTTTGTAATTCCCTTAACACGACTTTCCTTTCCTATAAGCGATAAATTCACCTGTAAGTACCAAATTCCCGCAACTAAAAATGCAAAAATTTTTGAATCGGCATTATAAGTTTTACTTTTATTTGAGGTGAATACATTAAAGATTTTGTTGAAAATAAGGGGGGGGTTAGGATTTTCTACCAACTACAGTCCTTCTTTCTGTCCCTTTTTAAAAGAAAAGGCTGAGTTGGGAGTTGAACTTGTTTTTATTCTTTATGGTACTCTACTGAAAGGTCCCAACAAAAGGAATTAATTTCTGCCAACCATAGTCCTCCTCGACCCCTTATCGTGATCGGATATAATTCCTTATACCTCAAGAATAGATTGTCGGAGAAAGGTACTCACAAACGGCGATTCGGGCATCTGGAAAAAAACATATCCATTGGCAATGTCAAAACGAATAGGTACCTCGAAAACGGTCTCTCGGAGGAGCGTACTCAAAAGGGCAAAATGAATTCCTGGACGAGACATGTCTATTGGTGAAGTTGAAGCGAATATCTTCAAAACGAAGTGTCGGAAGAGCATGATACTACAACTTAACTCGGAAGAGGGTACTCAAAGGGTATAAGTCAACGTCAGGACGAGACATATCTGCTGGTGATATCATAACGTTCAGTGAAAATATCTGCAGAATGGAGTATCGGAGCAAATCACTCTCTAATGGTGGGAAGGTCGTGTAGATGAGAGTCCTTAGATGAGAGTATACAGGCGATGTAAAATAAAATAAAGTAAAACAAAGTCGTTAAAATAACCAACAAAAACACAAAACCTACTAATTTAATAGACAAGACGTAAAAGTGACTAGTTTCGACCAACGGTCATCTTCTGGATTGAGGAGATTACAGATTACATTTAAACATTCTAGAAGTTACACATAAAAAATATTTGAAACAGCATGGGGAAAACGATGACAATTTAAACTATAACATTATAAATATTGTAAATATTTTGTCTTTCAAACAAACTTGAGTCCACATTATGTAAAATTAATTATATAATGAAAAGTACGGCGTGGGTGGACGACGCCATCGAAAAAAATTACTTGCAGTTACTTAACCTGAGTTTGAATTTGTCTGTTTTAAAAAACCTTGTCATCTGGAAGGTACGTTGTCCCAGACAAGATCTACCCTGGAGGCTCTATTTTTTTTTGCAAATCTTGTATTATGGTGTTTTTAAATTCTGTTTCCAGATATTAAAAAAATGTCGGAAGACCGAGGCACAACGTGTATCAGAGCTGCACCATTAGATACGACCCTGGATAGGACACATTCACAACATTTATTGCAGTAATCTGGTCTGTCTGAACCATAAGTATCCAAAAGAATCATACCTCTTTGCATAATGTTAATCAAAATTTTTTGTAATACAGTTCCTTTTGGCTAAACATATTTTTGAGTAAAATATTTAGTGTTTTGGTGAAATCTAGGACGTTTTTCTTTGTCAAATGTAAAAGTACTAATCAACTTTGAGGTTTTGTTTTAGTCGTTAGTGGTCATAGAACAAAAGTTAATACCTACACATAATCGATAGAGGACTTTATGCTTTACAAAAAAGATAACCACACATATTTTGATAAAGGATTTTCCTGTAAAATGCCAAAAACTAAGAGAATGCACCTCTAGGGGTGGCTTACCCTCCCCTGCCAGAGGGGGTCGGTCTCCCTTTCTAAAAATGTTTGTTTTGGTCCAATATGCAATTGTACAAAATGGCTTCCTTTAATAATCATCAAACGCCCAATAATCGCATTTTTCAACTCGTAGGGCTATAGGACTATCATATTCATTATAAGTTTTCCTCAAGTACCTTCACAGTTCTTAAATTCTCTTCATGTTTCTGTAAGCTTTTCTCAATTTCTCTTCAAACGTTTCTTAAGTATATCTGAAACTGTCTTTCCAAGTTGTTCTCAGATTCCGACAATCTTCACCTCCCAAAGTTTTCTTCAGGTCCAAGTCTTTTTCAGATTATTCTGCATTCTTCCTGTAAAGATCTATAGTCAAGTTCTTATACAGCTTTTCACTGCTCCTCAAATTCCTTTCTCTTTTTACAGTTGCCTCAAGTTTCTCACAAGTTTACGTCAAGTTCCAATGAAATACCTATTAAGTTGTCAATAATAATATATTTCGTTCAAATTCAAATTCTTCCTCTAAATTCCCATCGAATACTCCCCCGACTCCATCAAATTGTAAAATATTTCAATAGATGTTCAAAATAACATACCTACCGAATCGTAAAGAAAATGATTTCGACTTTGTTTTTCAGTAAGAGAATTTCATAATATGGCAAAGTCACAGAATGGACAAGATTGTTCATTGAGACCTAAGAAAATTGCATTATTCGAGGTTAACAAGCACTTTATTCATGGATGTACTCTTCATTTGGCTACATAATTATTACAGCCTCTCTTTTGCCTATATGTATCCCAATAGAAGTAGGTATAGTATAGTATTAAAAATTAAAACATGTGGCATAATATTGTGCAATTCCAGAAATAGTTATTTATATAAAAGTCTGGAAAATGACACATTAATTACGGCGAGACTATTGAAGTGCGAGGCTTTGGGGCCGAGTACTTTAATTTCCTAGTCAGGTAATGTCATTTTACTGACTAATTTTGTATTAAATTTTACCCGAAATCGTACTTTATCATAAAATTTCAATATTTATATAGAATTTTTGATTAATGTCAATGTGTCAGTGATGACAGGAGTCATTATAGTATAGACATTTAGCAATGTCACAGATGCGGCCAGTAAAGTGACGGTATACGGCCCGTAAAGGGACAGGAGCGGCCAAAAGTGACAAGCGGCAGGAAACCTAATCTGCTCTGCCTCTGTCATGGAAACTAAAAAACTCCGGACTGAAAGTAGGCATGAATGTTTCAGGACAATTTTGGCTAAGCGTCCATGATGTTACTTTTGTATAAGGTCGTATGATTTATGTACTTCCCTACGTTGTGGTTTAGTAGAAATTTATCGCAAAAAAACTGAAAAGCGCCGAATTTTCAAAGAAGTAGATATCTCTATAATTATAAAAGTTGTGGAAAACGTTCAGTATAAAAGTTTCTTATTTTGGTATAATAAAAACTCAAAAACGAAGCTTCCATGAAATTCTTTCTTTTGTTGAATGGGTGTCATAATTAAAAATACTTGTTTATTCTCTTTTCACCAATCATAAGATAACCGATGATTGATTTATTTAATATATTTCAAACAACTAACAAGTAAGCCATAGTTAAATTCAATTTGATAATTAATTATTCTTTAGTCCATCAAAGGTTATCTTTTATCGTTAAAATAAGAATGGAGAACCCTTTTCAACCATTTAAATATTCTAAATCATTTTTACTAATTGCTGCAATACTGAACCATTATTATGATGGAAAAGTGTTTCTGTTTTTTTAACGATCCAAGATAACCTATAACCAACAACGAACAATTAAGTATATTACATAGATTAGTGAATTAGCTAAGCATACTTGATTAACATGTAAGAATTATCTATTTTACTTGTATTCTTTGTTCAATCGTATAGCTTATTTGACGTCTGTAAAGAGAGAATAAAAACTCTCTTTAATAATATTATTCCGATTCAACAAAAAGAAGTTGGTACTTGTATGTTCAGTAACCGCTTTCGTGAATTTTATTTTAACATATTTGTGTTTATTCTATCGAAATCAGAAACTGGTATCTAAGTACTAAACTTTTATTCACATACCTAACTCAGAACATATTTAGGTGGATACTTAAGTTTTGTATAATTACCAAAACAATATTCAATAATAAGAGACAATGCAATCCCACTTGATTTCGGATGACCTTATATAATCCAGCTTTGTGGAATGCGTTACAAAATGCAACTGTCGAAATGATAACCCAATAAAGTGCAGCAGTTGTCAAAGGATGGGGTTTCTGAAAATAAGGAAACAAGCGGAGTTGGAATTTCGAGAAATATTTAAGGGAACAAATGAAGAAATTAAATCAGAGTACCTAATCTGAATATTAATAGAGCAGAAGATGAATTGAGAGAGAACTTCTGAAAACAAAATAGGTATTCAGTAAAAAAATTGACAAAATGAAGAATTTATCCAAATAAGGAAAATGAAAACGAAAATGAATTTTGAAATGTAAATTAAAAGGAGAATGCGAGAAAAACGAAATATGATTTGGAAAAAGGAGAATCAAGAGCAGATAATTGGCTAATAAAAAAATTATGTGATAATGATCAATATTACAAATAACAACTCTTACTTGAATCTTGATGCTGTCAATTTAAAGTAGGGAGTTCCACAAGGAAGTCTGTTTGATCCACTACTATTTATTTATATATAAAATTAATCCAACGACAAGATCACATAATGTGCAACTAGAAAATGACTGAATGGGCCACATTTAGCGACAAAATCCTAAATCAAAATTAGTATACTTAGCTGACATATCCGTTGGTGACCACTCAATATTACATATACTTTGACACAAAATTTAATTGAGTAAAACACTTCAATTTCCTCCTCAATTTCCTACCGTTCGGATTGTCAAATTTAGTGAAATGATTGTCAATGGTTCTGTGCTTTTTTGCAGTACTTTTTAAGCGTATAAATGAATCAGGCAAATAAGATTGATCCAAAGCAATCTGACAAGATACACATTCAGGTTAAAATATTTTATTATACAAAGAGTATACCTAGTCAAGTGTTTTGAAAGCTTTACGAACAATGCGATAATAATGTTTTTCCATGTTAAACGTATAAAGTACCTACACGTCTGAAACTGATGCAGAAGATTTTTTCCATATAAAAAATATTTATGGCAAAAAGCAAAAGAGGTCAGCCTGAAGTTTCTGACAAGGCAGAGAATTGGCCAATGCAAGTAATATTTTACCCGTTATCGGTACTAATCAAGGAAAATATACCCCAGTTTAACATTCTTCCAATTTATTTTGTGCCATTTAACAGCAAAAGCTGCGAAAAAGGGCTTAAAAGTTAAAATGTCACCACCAAATTGAAATGATAGTAGGTATGGTATAGGTATAGGCAATAAATTAGAAATGCCGTAACGTTCATTTTTAAATACAGCCTAGCGTATAATCGTTATAATTAAGATCTAGATAATGTTACTTTACATAAGTTTCAAAGCTTGAAATTAATTTATGGATTCGGTTTAGCTTTATCTTATCCGGTAATCTGAGATTGCTACAAACACCTTAAGGAACTATCTAAAACGGCCAAGTTAGTTTGAAGAGCTATTCGCCTTCGTAGTAACTAGGTAGATTATGTATAGAAATATTTTAGCTTGTAATATACGAGTTAATTTTCCTTCCACAAAAGCTTTTATAGAAATACAACTATTTGAAATACCGCGCGCCATCGTTTAATCTCTGACCTTAATCGCAAACATATGTAAGCGTTTTGCTCTTCGCAACTGATAGACTTATTGATTTGCCACCGCAATTTTAACAGTATATGGCACGCAAAATGCCTTCAGGATAAAAGCTTAACCCTATCGGTACACTTTTACATTTATAGGTACCTACAAAATTTCCTTTTGCCCACAAAAAATGCAAATATGGTCGGCTATAATATGCGTCCCTACCAGCGCGTAGCTTTCAGATCTCAACTTTCTAAATAAAGTAAGTAGTATAAAAAATGTCCTAGATTTTATCCATATTTTCAATAGAATTCCGTAGAGCCACAAAGTGAAACTAACCATTTTAAAGTAAACCTCCCTTATGTAACGGGTGTCGCGTTATTCATGTGTTTGAAGTTGCGGTTAGGTGTAGTTAAAAGAAATAGTGTATGGCGGATATACAATTTCACGTAGTTGATTAGAAATGCGGAAACTGTAGGCAAGGTAACAATTTAGATTAGAGATATAGATATAGATATTATAAGGGTGTGTGTTTAGAAATAGTGTATTAAGGACGTATAGGTAAATATTTGGGTCGTGCGTAATTATTATTTATATTCAATTTATTCCCCGACGATCAAGAAGATAGCATATTTTGCTATTTGTAGTGTCCCAAGGTATAGGGATAAATCCATATAACGTATGTACAAAAAAGACGCGTGCTAAAGGTAAAAAGAAATAATTTTTTACTTAGTTATTATAATGGCACCAGAGTCGATTTAATGTTGCTTCCCTTTCTTTAAACTATGTGGGGTCGCTTTAATATCCCCGGGCTGGACTGTTTTGAATTTTGATGCAATTTTCATTAAGCTGTTTTTTAATCACGTATGCCTTGGCAATGTCAATTTACAAAACAATTGCAACATTATTAATTTTATTATCTGTCAGTTTGTGATGTCGCGCGTTAGTCACCTATTTGCGGAAAAATTGTTTAAACAGAGTTGAAAATCACTGGATAATGATGCCCGTCTAGGGCGCCCTGGTGACGTGATCACTTCAGATGTTGAAAAAACCAAGTTTTTGGTAGGTACATGCAAGGCCAAAGAAGTGACAATTAGAAGCTTCACTAGGTGTTTCCGAAACCACGGTCTTCTGCAGGAAAAATAATGGCAATCATTTTTTGGGAATCTCTGCAAGGAATTTTGTTGATTGATTATATCAATAAGGGTAGTATGGTAACGGGAGAGTATTATGCGAACCTGATGCATCGCCTTAGAGAAACTATTAAAGTGAAGAGAGACAATGCACAAGTCCAGAGTTTCACAATCTGCTGTAGCTGATTGTTGCTTCGAAGAAATTAATCATCCGCTTTAGAGTTCAGATTAGCATCCAGTGACTAGTATTGTAAATTCCCATAATTTATTTATCGTTGCGAATATTCGGGAACTTTTGAGAATTTTCAAGAATTTACGGTAATATTCATCTTTTACAAAAAGTTATGTTTTTTAAAAACAATAAAACGCATCTGAGTTTTAAAACAATCGATATGAGAAAATATTTATACCTTCCCCATATATTCTTTAATATTATTAAAATTTAACATACCTATACTACATGTTTCGACATAACATGTAGTATATGTTAAATTTTAATAATATTAAAGAATATATGGGGAAGGTATAAATATTTTCTCATATCGATTACCATTCGCTCCCATTTTGTGAACTTCAATTCCAACGTTATGGACGACACTCATTTTTAAAACAATATTTTCTTGGAAATACTCGCCCCAGGGTGTATTCTAAAGCAGGGGAATTATATTGAAACACAAAATTTTGTTGTTGCTCTAGTCTTTTGTTTTCATACCTAGTCCGGGAATATAAAAACGACCCCTCGTATAAGTATAATAGTGATAGTCTTATTACGTGATACCGGAAGTTTCAATCTGCGATCGGATAGATGAGATCCTAATGTCACCTATAAAATTATATTTGACAAAGTTGTTGTGTCTCGCCAAATAAAAGAGATACGCACTGTTAGTGTATATCTACCATTATACAGGGCTAAATTCAGTATATCAAAGAATGTTTTTTTTTGGAAATATTCTGGAAGACATATCGATTAGTATTTTAAACTGCGCTCTTTTTGACGTAACAAACTTTTATACAGGGTCTTCCAAATTTGAGATATGACGTCATCGACTACTTTTTTAAATGGCAACCTTAAGTATACCTATCAAGAGTGCTCCATACCCCATTTCAAACCTTTATTTCGACAATCGAACGAATCACCTATAACAAACAGGGTAATTGTTTTTTTCTAAAACTACTTTAGAAACAACTACTTTCGTCCCTAAAAAGAAAATGCGATTTTCCTCTTTAGTGGGGAAAGTAAAAAATAATTGCTGCGTTAATCTTAATAATGGCATTTCAAATTGAAACATACCCGAATCTAAATGTTGCCAAACTTCATTATTGCATACGATAATTTTTTAATTATGATTGCAGTTTGAGAAAAATTATGTGTAAAACTTGAGAAGAAAGTATTTTTCAACTCTCGTTCTATTTAACTTTAACTTTTAACTCGAGTTGAAAAACTGCACTTTCTTCTCTAGTTGTAAAAATAACTATTTACACACTCAAACCTATAATGTCAAAATAATGCACTGCATTCTTAATTTCATTTTACCGGAGTTTGAACTTAATGAAGAATTGAAGCAAGAAATTGTTTTTTTTGAACTTGGTAATAAGCTTTAAAATTACCGAAGCTTTTATTTTTTTTTAATCTGTATAGTTTTCAGTTTCGAGTCGAATTGGAATTTTAAAACATTCTGAATATAATTTTAGTCAGTATATACAATTGCAAATCATGTGCAATTTAGCCTAATCTCCATCTTCAAGAATAGGTTAAATTAGGCATGTTTTGCAGATGTAGGTATATGTGCTGATTAAAATTATATTCAGAATGTTTTAAAGTTTCAATTTCAATTCGACTCGAAACTCAAAACTACAAATTAAAAAAAAATAAAAGTCTCGCGGTAATTTTAAAGCTTAGGACTGAGTTCAAGAATACGAAAGTTACACATGAAATTCAGTTGGATCTTTAACATCATGTACAGGGTGCCATCTAATCCCCTGGTATCATAATTCCTTTACCATAAAAAAATTGTACATTGTATTTTATTGCAGAATTGAAAAGTACTTAATATTTTATGTATAAAATACTCGTATTATTGTTATACCCTTAAGTTTAAAGATTTCGCTCTTATAGCCCCTTTTCCTCAAAATTTGACAGTTGTGAATAGATATAGGCCCCAAGACCTCTTCCACTGATGTCAGATACTTTTTTTTAGGTGCTTTATCGAAAAAATAAATGTAATATTTTTTTTTAATTTCAAATGGCACCCCCCTAAACAAATTATGCCCCTAGATTGCCGAAACTACCAAATTTCCACCCATACAAAAGAATACAATACAGCACGCCCCTGATGATCAAAAATATGTTAGAAACATGGCGACGATAATGGTCTACAATCCGAGGGGTATTAAATGCTACACCCTGTATATAAGTAGGTTCTACAACTTGGGAGTAATACATAACATCAAATTACTAGCAGACCTCGCGAACTTCGTACCGTGTTTAGGTAATCTCGCTGTCTTGAATGGAACATACGCCGCCTCACCTCGCACATCCAGTAAACTATATAGTCACCTAATGGTATGAAGTATATACTTTACCACCTATTCTCATCGCTACAAATATACAAAAAAATCATAAAAATCTATGGAGCCGTTTCGGGGGAGTGCGACCACAAACACCGTGTGACGAGATTTTTATACATTAGAAGATTTAGATTCTATGCATAGTTATGTTTTCTGTTTCAAAAAGATGCTTAGTGATCATTTTCACTATTTTTTTTCTATTTGAAACAGTTAATGCACAATAAATTCATTATAGAGAGTTTATCTTTAAGAAAATCTCACTGTAGATGTTTGTTGAAGTTTTTTGTTTCTCGATATAAATACATACCTACTTATGCTAACATTACGGAGGTACAACCCTAACTGACATTTCTGGTAGGTAGGTACTTTTTCTACAGTCGGGGTACCTGAGGGAGGATATTACTTCTGACTACGACTGTACATATAATACGCGCTGTCGAATATCCGCATTTTGAATGCTGAATTTAGCCTTTTTAGAATGTTTACGACTTACTAGTCGATGTTGCGAGGTTGACTTGAGATGCATAGGTATAATTGACATACAGGGAGATTCACGTAGCCCGTGCGCTAGAAGTTGTTAAACTTGCAGTTGGAATAGAACATTGAAATTTGGTTCACATCGACCACTGCGAATTGCGATGAAATAATTTCAAGATGGCGCCGTTTTCGTAAATACCGGAAGTTGGCGCTATCTTGGTTTTTTTAAATTGAAACATACTATTTTCTATTTTTTTTCTAAATGCGCCATTTTATTCTGAATTCAAGGCATTTAATTTGCATAGGTATACACTATCTGTAATAGTTTTTTACATGTCAATTTGTCTCTAAAAATTTGGAAATGTCAGAGTCCATTCAAAAATTCATATCTCTTAATTCAAGATAATTAATTGAATCAAGTTCAAGGGACGAATAAAATTATTATTATTATAATGCTTATTTATAACCGAATCCTTAAACTGCAAGGAATTTTGTGAGTGGCCGCCGAAAACCTTGAAAAAGTTTCCAGGGTTGCTGAGATTTCCCAACGTTAGCATTCAAAAAATGTTCAAAACCATCGTTTCGTTTCCCATGCAATTCGAATCAAGTGTCAGTGCCTTAGTGTCCAAATTAATTCATCCACTTTTCACTATGGATCGTTATTCACACTGTGTTGTTTTTGATGTGTTTGTTATTTATGGTGAGAGTAATAGAATAGTCGATAGAACATGACGCAGGTTCCGTTTAAAATATACACATCTCCCGTGAATGACGAAAGAAAAATTTTTATGATTAAAAAAGAATTATCTACATTCATTTCTGTCATCAGAAATAGTCTGGGAAATAGTAGTTGCAATTTCAAAAACTGAAGTAATCGCTGCAGCCCTGGAAAACTTTTCTAGACTTTCAGCGATCAAGCAAAAAATTTCATAGACTTTAAGGATTTGATTATAAAAAAGAGTTACTCACTTACCTTGAACGGTTTAAGAAACATGAGTTTTTAAATGGACCCTTGCATTCCTAAATTTGTAGAAAAAAAAATAATGACAGATACCTAGGTAGGTATTTCGCAAATCTTAAATGTGTTGAATTCGGAATATAATAGCACATTTAAAAAAAAATAAAAAATGTATGTTTTTATATAAAAAAACAAGATGGTGCCAACTTTCTATACTTACTTACGGAAGCGGCACCATTTTGAAATTATTTTATAAAGTTAATAATCTGTATGTACCTATTAGATACACCTGGATATTGACATTTCTCATTAAAATTCATTCTGTTCATGTATTAGGTAAGGTAGGTAGGTACCCACCTACTTACGAGTTGTGACGAATTGCAAATAGAGATAAAGATGCACATAAACAGAACATACCTACGTGAGCTGGTAGTACTTGAATGAGGCATATGCAATAGAAAACGATAAGAACTAACAGAAGGTTGGATGAGCAGGGCTGGCGTTACATCACAAGATATGTTGAATTGCTCGCAATAGCAATTACGCAATTACCTACATACAGGGTGACAATTTGAAAACTTAACACCCCCCATGTCTTAGTAAATAAACGAGATATTTTAAAAAATCAAAATCCGTTTCGGTAATTCGGAGGGGGAATCACAATGACATAGTTGGCGGCGCACCCCCGCCAACCTCCTGCGCCCCAGCTACCCCAACTTTTAAATCTTAAATAGTGACCCCCCATGTATGATATGTCGTTGGAAAGATCTGAAAAAATGCTTTCCAACCATACCAAATAGCATTACATTTAGGTTAGTAATTATCGTGCAAATCAAACAATTAACTAATATGATACATTTTCTAAAGTTGGCTTTTATTTCAATAAATGTTCAAAATGGTTTCCGTTATTGGTAAGACAGTAGATAGTATAATCTATTCTCAAACTCTTGTCGAACCTTTTCAAATGTTGATTTTGCAATATTTCGACATTCTTGAATTATTCTCTGTCTTAGTTCACCGGTTGCGTTTTAAATACGACAGATTTCAAATGTATCATATTAGTTTATTTTTTGATTTACACGATAATTACTAACCTAAATGTAATGCTATTGGGTATGGTTTGAAAGCATTTTTTCAGAGCTTTCCAACGACATATCACACATTGGAGGTCACTATTTAAGATTTAAAAGTTGGAGTGGCTAGGGCGTAGGGGCTTGGAGGGGGTGCGTCGCCAACTATGTCATTGTAATTCCCACTCCGAATTACCGAAACGGATTTTGATTTTTTAAAATATCTCGTTTATTTACTAAGACATGGGGGGTGGTAAGTTTTCAAATTGTCACCCTGTATATAGTGAAGGTTTTTATCAGAGACCTATTATTAATATAGGTACTAAAGAAGAGGTGTGGCGTTTACATTGTCTACTTGGTTTTTGTATAAACAGATAATAATTTTTTCCAGGAATTACTTCAATGAACGAACTGTGACAAAAGGATGTGAGGTCGGTGTTAATTCTTTTTAATCGAACACTCTGTATTGTAAAGTCTATGACACCAAGGTTCTAAATACTTTTCCTAGAACATATTCACCTACCACACGTCTAAAGTTTACCGCGTTTTCAAAGTATGAATGAAATCGCTATTGGGCTCCACCTACATGGTACGGATTTTGGTAGTTGTGGTCTTAAATGGTTAATACGAAAATAAGAAAATACCTACGAAATAAAAACATAAGTATTTACTTTTTACTTACCTACTACAATTCATGGTCAATCTGTTGTCCAGTGTACGTTTGAAGTCGATAAACTTTTTCCAATTACAAATTGTCAATCCCTTGTGGACGGTTAAACCGTATTTCAAGTCCTATGTTTCATTAACCCTTTTACGCCATATTTGGAAACTGGTCGTCTTTAACTGTGCGCTAAGCTGCACGAAAAGTATTCAGAATGTACCGTAGAATCGTAAATTGCTACAATAGGTATACAGGCGTCTCCGTTCAAAAATTAATACAGACGTCATATTCGAGAATTTTTCCAGAACGTAACGTAGCGAATATTCTAAAAATCCCGATAGATATCGAGGCGCCATGAAAGATTAGTTATTGGTGATAAAGAACGAAGGCGTATGGTTTATTCTAGAGCATTCCGAATCGTTCTAAGAACATTCTAGAACAATTATTGTCGTTTACTATACAGGCTGATGCAAATTCGAGTTCCACCTTGGTGATCTCGGGAACTGTAACTTGTAAGAGATAGGTAGGTAGTTTAAATTTGGCAAAGTTGCATATTTTGGTGCCTAACAAAATGCCGTTTTAAAACTGAAAAATTGCCGACTACTTTCGGAGATTTCCCGAGAAAATCGAGATTTTGAAAAATCGTTTTTATTTTTTACCGAAGTTATTTACAAATTTATTTCAAAATAAAGGACACATTATTATGGCTACTTCTTTCCCTCTACAAGATGCAACTTTTAAATTTTAATTCTGACGTTTCGTCTCCGGTTAACCATCATTAAGCTTGTTTTTCCTTATAGAACTCATTTTTACTTTTTGTGTCATTTGAAGCTTTTTTTCTGATTTCAAAAATGTAAATATCATTATTTTTTAATAAACAATAGCGCTATTAATTCGAAAAAACAATATTTAAAAAATAGTAACGTTTACATTTTTGAAATCCATTGACACAAAAAATTTCCATAAGAAAAAACAAAGTTGATGATAGTCAACCGGAGACAAAACGTCAGACATACAATTTAAAACGAGCATCTTGTATGAGGGGAAAAAGTGGTCATAAAAATGTGTCCTTTTTGAAATATCTGTTTAAATAACTTCGACAAAAAATAAAAACGATTTTGCAACATTTCGTTTTTATCTATCCCTTACAGTTTCCAAGATCCCTATGGTGGCCCTCGAATTTGAGTCAGCCTGTATATAGGTAGATATATAACGATTGTTCATAATATTTAATTATTTAGAAATCGTAAATTAAGAAAGTAGGTAGATAAAAATGTAACCACGTTAGGTAACTGTTTTAGTACCAACCTAAGTAGGTGCTTAGTAGTTAGGTAGTAAAGTAGGTACCTAGGTACTTAGTAACTATAGAGTAACATATCTTAAATCACCCACTATAAGACCATTAAAAATCTACAAATTGAATATTCAAACCGTTACATCAGCGTCAAACGGTATAGTGTAAATAGTATACTAAGATACAAGTGTATAATCAAGTCTTTAAAGCACGCGCAATGAGTTTAATGGCACGACGCGAAGCGGAGTGCCTTTAACGTTGCAAGTGCTTTAAAGATCATCAGTTATACACGTGTATCTTATAGTATTTTTTATTATACCTGCACTATAATTTAAAAATAGGAAATACAATAAAATCATATTGACGTTACACTCGAATACATGTGTAATTAATTGGGCTGGGTGTTCGTTAGAAGTTTAGAAGCATACCCTAAATTACGCGCGTTTGTGAAAGCTTCGACCAAAGGATAGGTCCAAGCTGAAGAAATCTGCATTTACAGAAAGCGATCCTAGGAAGATTTTTTATTTCAGCACCAGATGACAGTTTCAAAAGTCATACTTGAAGTAGGTATTATTACTTAGCACGTGTGTAAGTGTGTTTTAAAGGCCTTTTTTCTTCCTGTACCTACTTATTGCATTAATCTGAAATATATAAAATGACTGTAAAGATTACCATCAAATGACGTATATTGATCAAACGAAAAGATCGCTCATTTGCAGAAGCAAACGCTCTATAGTAAATAATAGGAGAGGCCTATAGGTACGCCATTTTTACCTACTTAAGTATAGAGCAAATTTTTGTCAATGGGTGCGCTATTTAAATTGCCTACATTCTCTAATGCTTTAATATATGGCCCTTAAAAATCTTTCTGTAGGTATCTAGGTACCTATACCTACCTACCATATATCCATATATAGGAAACAGCAGAAAAGACACTATTTCTATAGCATACCTATGTGATTTTGTTACACCTATAATCCTTGCGATGAACTATAGTGGTAGGTATAGAATTTAAATAATTAAAAAACATCTCATTTGATCTTGACCACTATGCAATCTCAGTTGTCTAACTTTCACACCTTTTATAGTAGAGGTATTATAGGTACACATGAGTTCTGTTGATTGGGTCGTGAAGAAAGTTACTCGACGAGTACTTCAACTTAATTAACAAATTTTAAAGTTAGAAAGGAACGACAGGGGTGATACGACAAGTTTTGGAAGTAAGTATAATTAAGACACTAATAAAAAAGAATTTGTTTTAATTAAGTAGATACCGAGGTAGATACAGATTTATAAAACCAAAAAGATGTGAAAGGAATTTTTTTAAACTGTCACTGAAATGTAGAATTAAATCAAGTATAATATGCTTAAAGCATAGCAAAGAATCCCTAAATCAGATAAAAGTTGCAAACAAGTGTTTGTTTTCAAGCAAGTAAAACGCACCAGGCATAAATTAAACAAAGTTTACTGCGAATACTTCCTAATATTTAAAAAAACTTGGCGTTTGCCCATATCGATAAGCGAAAGCTTGATTTATATCTCGTTTGCCTTTACATCTTGTGGGACACTTATTGCTGCTCTGGAATTATAAGCCGCACAACTGTAGGAATTTACATGTTTAAACTTTGAATGTTATGACTGTTTTAAATGTTTGTCCGACCTTGACATACATGAACGTCGTTAATAGATAACCCGAAACTCGTTCATATAATTGTGAATGTTCTTTTATTAAAAGGTTACTCCTCCTGCACTCCAGAAGCGAGGGCGGCATGAATACGTAATTTTCCTTTTAGGTCACGTTTGATATTCCTTCAGATACGCGATGTCAGCAAAATTTTGCTGTCAGTTGTAACTCGAGGGTGTATTAGGGGTAACAGGTTTGCAAAGTGGGGTGGTGCCATCGATCTATCCGAGTTACAATCGCCGTCATATAGACGTCTGGGGCGGACCCCATATCAACACATCACATTCAATTAAGCAACTTTCATTTTGTTACAAGCCAACAAGCCAATAACGACCTTCTTGATTAGAACTCTTTAACTTTTAACAAGTTGGCTTGAGGCTTGTTAACTTAGTTAGTGAATATGTAATTTTATTGCCTCTTTTCTATTGATTTGAGCATGTTTTTGTAGCGCAGAAATTCGGCTTTCCCTTTTATTAAGTTAAGGTCTCATACTCTCGTGAGAGTATAAATAAATTTTCGTGAAATTCGATTAGTGTTTGTGTGTTTTGTTAAGTTATAGTGTCGTATTTACGTTAGCTTTTCGACTGATACCTACTCGTGAATAAACAGTCGAATTATTCAGCTAATACGGACGCATCCTTATATCGAAAATAACGCAGCTTGATTGAGAGCTGTTGTTGATGTTCCACTGGCAGGAAGCACAAGGTTGTTGATTGCATGCAAATTGTCGGCATGCACAGGAGAGTGGGTCATATACATCAAGCATTACTTGGTAAGCAACAAGCGGCATGTAAACGTTCGCCGGCCGGTAATTGCCGACATGGGATGGTTGAAGCAAGGTATAATTAGTAAAGTAGGTTAGGTAGCTCACCTCCATTCTGCCCGCGGCTGTCGAACACGACTAATGACTGTCACAGCACCCTGCACTCGTTGGGTTATACCTATAGGTATATGGCATGCGGATTGCATATAGCATATAGGAGGGGCCCAGCGCAGTCGTATACATCTTAGTGTTATGGCCGCTACTCACATTGGAAGATAGGCCATCAAGCATGCCGTATACCGCACAGCCAGCTAGCGATTGTAAAACTTTTAGGACACTTTGCGAACCCCCCTCGGCTGACGTCGGATCCGAACACTCTTTAATACCGGGATGACTGTATCCATCTTACTCCTGCCCATTAGCACTTGTCGAGGTGAAGCTATCTCCGTCGTAAATCGTAAACATCCCCATCGCCGTACCCACCACCCTAGATCCTTGCTTTCGAACGCGTGCAACGCATATTTGCATTTTTCTTCTACTCAAACTTATATTTCGAGTTGTTTTGTAAACACGAGACATAATCAAATTAATTAACAGACGCTTAACTTACATGCACTTGCAACTACGCCAACCGTTAGACATTAACAGATCATAAAATTATAATCTGGAATTATTTCTGAGTTTGTAACTAAGATAACCTCGTCAAGTGTTTATTACCATAACTTCATACATTTCATACGTATTTGCATAAAATTCAATTACCTACCGTTCATTAAATTGGTACTGGATGATTCATAGTGTACAACCAACACCTTTTCTTGTTCCATATTAATCAGTTATTGGCACGAGAGTTCCCTACTTTTAACAATCGCCTCGACTTGGGGGTAGGTTCGCGTTCATGCAGCATGCATAATTCATGCGCGATTATGCCACCATAATTTACTAAAAAATATAAGCAATGCATTAAACGCTTGTGTCACCCACTTATATCAAACAGAATTATCATAAATTTTCCTTTGCCAATACTTGTACAGTAAGGTACGTGTACTTTTACAAAATAAACAAGCTTATGTTGTTGTGAAATCACCACGTGATTGGCAGATTGTATTGTACCAGGTAGTGCAGCATAGGTATACGCATGTAATTTTAGTGTGTTTTCAGTTTTGTTCGAGATGATCTAACCCCGTACCTAACTTTCCTCAAGCTATTAGTCTAAATATAGGTCACCTTGGCAGTTATAGGTAAAATAATAGATCGATATCTACATATACGCACTTCCGGTTATACCTATTCGTATATATAAATAGGTATCCAAATTATTGAAAGAATTGCTTCTGTGCCTACCTATCTGACGTTCGTCACATTTTTTCGTATTATTTAAGTAGGTACCTAGGGACCTACACACTGCCCCTTGATAGGTATATAATTTAAAAAAATCTCTGCGCTCTTTTTCCTTAATAACAGATTCACAAAAGCATTTTATTAATAAAATACATCTTAAATTGTAAGAACACTAATAGCGTAATAGGTACTAATAAAAATGTAATTGGGAAGTAAGCATATAGGTACCTACATTTATATAAATATACTTGGGTAATGCGCGTAGGTATTTTAACTCTATAATGTATATCTAGGTATAGATACTAAAATTTTTTTCAGTATGTACAATATACCATAAGTATAGGTAGGTACGTATAGTGATAAATACCTATAGAAAATTCAATCATTAATAATCCGGTAGGTATTTTCGGTGTGTATTTTTTATACCTACTAGAAGGACGACTAGGCGTTCTCCAGTTCTCCAGAAAAATAATTGATGGCAATTTACATTTACTGAGCTACTAAAATGTGAAAAATCCCATCCGGAGATACGGATTGCTGTACAAAATTATTTTACAAAATTAAAAAGTGAATGATAAAACAGTGGGTCGGTCTTTCCCGCATCTGAATTATTTTTGAATATAGGTATACAAGGTGTAAATAAAAAAACTGATTTTTTAAATAGAACACCCTGTAGGTATTTATAGTTTTAGGTGTTTCGATGTTATTTGTTAACCTCTACATTGAAACCTATTCGGTTTTTGATTTTTTGTTGTCATCTTATTAATTTTTTTCCCAATTAGCAAGCCAAACTAGAATCCTAGCGACCTTGTTTTTGAAGTTCAGAAATAAATTTGAGCAATACCTATGTTAATCGGAGTAAAGGGCAACACTTCGATAATGAGAAAGTTGGATTTAGTGATACAATGAAATGGCAAATTTTCCGAATTTCAAAGTGCCATAACTATTTTTCTTCAATTTGAACTACACAGGTAGGTAGTCATTTTGTTGTATTTCTATAATAATAACGATTCTACAACAGTTAAATGAAAAGTCACTAAATCTGTTTTTCGCTCATATCTAGTAAACTGTGGATTTTTTTTAAAAAACAAAAGCATATCTTGAATAAGCTCTTAAAACTACAACTCTTTCCTCATTTAACCGAATATGTATGTTTTATGGTTTCCGAGATCCCACCAATGCTTAAAATGAAAAAAACTCACCCTGTATACAGGGTGGTGACTTGCGTAACGCATCATAGGGATTTCCATGTAAAATTCATAACATGCGATTATTGGCTCCCCAAATTATTTTAGAGCAAAAATGTATTAAGGTTTTTTTGTAGAAAAAAATTTTTTACGTCAATCAACCGTATTAGTTTTCAATTTTTTGCATAATAAAGACGGAAAATTGGAAAAATAAAACCCCCATCTTTTTCAATAATCTGTGATGCCATAGAATTTTGTAATACAAAACTACGCCATGGAATGTCTGCTATAAAACAATTCAAATTCGATCAAAAAGTATTATATTATACATCAACCAATTGAACATAAATAAAGACCAAATTACTAAAAACGGTTTCCTAATATAACAATTTACAATAAATGTTCGAATAAGTCACCATTAACTGCAAGATAGTAACCAAGTCGATCCATTTCGAACTGCTGCTAAGTGCTAATTGATAATTGGATATCTTTTTGTTTTAGAAAATTCCATGGCATCGCAGCTTATTGAAAAAGATGCGGGTTCTATTTTTCCAATTTTCCGTCTTTATTATGCAAAAAATTGAAAACTAATACGGTTGATTGACGTAAAAAAATTTTTTCTACAAAAAACCTTAATACATTTTTGCTCTAAAATCATTTGGGGAGCCAATAATCGCATGTTATGAATTTTACATTGAAATCCCTACGATGCGTCACGCAAGTCACCACCCTGTATATGACAGATAATGGCACTCTCTAAAACAAGGAAAGTAGAGTAGATCTTCCAGTAACACGAATGAAAAAAAACTGAAAGGTGTGAATTACGTAAACTTATTGGCATCGACGAGTAGGTAAATGGCAATAAAAATATTACACCATAATTCATTTTTATTGAAGAGGGTCTAGGTACCTGTTTGTTGGTGAGTAAATGAAATGGGTCTCGATCGACAGGGTATCAAAATTTAAGGAATAACAACATTTACAATTTCAACGAGTACAGTCACAAAAACAACATTACACAGCAAAGAGGGATAGGTGGTATACCTACATACCTATAGGTATAACGGGAGATCAAAAATGAGTTGCTGCCGAGTCGTCTTTGGAAGTTCAAGTTACATAAATACGACTTCCCATGTAAAAAAAGGTTCCAAAGGCGACTGGACAGCAACTCATTTCTAATCGCATAGTATCTGTGTCTACGTAGATATGAACAGCAAGATTATGTGACCTGTCCTGTCGAATTTTTTGGTAAAATTGTCTAGCTCATTTCTGAATTACGCATATATAGTCGTATAGATAATAAATATAAGCTTTAACGCTTAGAATCAAAAACAATTACAAATTTGAGATTAGACAAAAAAATTGGTTCTGTAATAGTTATTTATTTAATCAGTGGGATAACGGCCTCATTAACTTACGAATGCGACAATTGCGCATACGAGGGCGTTAGCCCGAGCTATTGTAAGAGCATGAGTATGTTAATGGCCGTTAGCCCAAGTATTAAATACAACTTTTTATCTGCGACTGTTCTTCTACTGCTAAAAACGAAAAATAAATTTGATGCATTTTTTTAAATTTCAATCGAAGTAGCATAGTTAGCAGTTTTCGACGCCATAGAAACAAGAAAATCCTAACGTCAAGAAAATTTGTACGTCAAAAATTTTGCTTCTGATTTCTTTGCTTATGTCATGAGTGAGTCTGGAACTTTTCCATCAGACGTTAATGTTTACAATATATATATGATAGTTGATTTTTGATCATACATTATTTTGACAAGGGCTTATCCCACTGAGTGTGGTAATGAAGTTCTTATCCCACTTAAAATGACCGGGATAAGTGAGAGTTATCCTACAGGCGCAGATAAATTATATAAATGAATCAACTACATATAACGTTGTGCAGAAACTACATTTCAATTATTTCGCACAAGGATAGGTACCTAGATTAATTAAACAAGTAGTTTCTAAAAAATTCAACAAAGCCCTGTACGCACGTAAACTGCAATAAATACCTAATTACATATCGAACGCAGATTCTGTTGTAATAGTGTTAAGATTTATAATTGCTAACATGCTTGAATGAATTATCTTTGTCATTTTCTTTTTACATGCTTTAACATTACCAACACTTGCTTTTAATTAAATTTTTCTCTAACGGTATTTGTCCCTTGAATTTTAAAACAAAGTTTTGCATGTTCTTTTAACTTACGTACTGTGTTCTGCGTCGTATAGTGTAAATCGCAACCTTTATTTACGAAGTATAAAAAATTGACGACTCCATTACACGATTCACTTTTTTCCAAATGATTTTTCCAAAGGGACATGTACCTAATTACTGGGGACACTTTGGCCGTCCATCTGCTCCCAATATTGCTTTTATCTCTCCCCTCCTCTTCCAACTAGAGATCTTATTCTTAATGTACTCCCCACCCGCAAAGAAGTTAGGAGTTCAAGCAAATCTGTCCTTATGGTATTAATATTATTGTTACCAAATTTACGGCATCCTAGAGTTAGGGAATTTTAGCACATGCGAGAAATTGGTGTGTGGTTCACAAAGATTTATTCCGACATACACAAAATAATACTAAAACAAATTCCCTGAAAGAAATAAAAGCTTACAAAGCTTGTTTGGACATATTACCCCGCAAGCAGGCGGTCAACAAATAAAATAAGAAAGCTTAACATTACTTTGAAGCACTATTTCGTAGTCTCTCTAATCTCACAGGTGGCGAGTTCGAATCCCGTAACTTGCCAGTTTTTAGTGGTACAGAACATCTCATGACTACCATGCTTCGGAGGGCATTAAAGCTGGGTGTCCCGACCATCATACCACGACTGTTGTTAGGTCACACAGACGGCTGTTGATGCGAACTGTATCTAGGGACCGCACCCACCACCCATACGATACATACATACATACTGTTATGATTTGAAATTGGCGCGCTTGAGGAAGGAAGTGCGTGTGTGCGCGTATGATTGATAATGAGAGGAGTCTTGTTTTAGTTGCACATGAAGATAGACTGATTTTTGTAGTATTTGTTATTTCTCGTGCTTTAATTAAATTTCTATTTACACTACCTATTACATTATTAATGAGTGTTTTACTCATAACCAGAATACATACATAATCCATACTTCTCTAACGCAATAACTTTAGAACGACTTTACCGATTTTAGTCAGCGTTTCTCGTTAAGTGTTATAATAGTTTGTGCCTTGTGGAAGGTCTTTACGGAAAGAAAGCTAAGAAAATTATTTAAACATTGTGCGTTTGATAGTTGACACGCAATTGTTTAACAGCTGTAATGATTGGTATACAGGGTGTTTCGAAATTCGCGAACACGGACTGTGGGATGGTGTTATACAACGAATAAAAAGTTCCTCTACCAGTTTTTGATCAGACCGGCACTTTTCGAGTTGTCGTTCCTAAAATCTGAAAATTAAAATGCCGGAAAACAAAAGATAGTTCAAAACAATTTGTTGTAATTATCGTACAATTCAAATTGCGAAATAATGGCCGGTAATTATTCAAATCGAGAATATTACGATATGCTGATGGCACTTGGGGCTTGTAATAACCGAGCAGGGCAAGCGGTGCGTTTATACGAGTTGCGACATCCTCTGTGGCGTCTACCAGATGCTAACGTTTTTAGAAAATTAGAAGACCGAATTCTGTTCAACGGTAATGTTGCGGTGCCACAACGTGTTTTTAAAAATGTGTTATTATTAAGTTTAACCAGTGGCGTAGCGTAGGGGGGGGGGCGAACCGCGGTAGCTCGAAAAATACGGTCTGATGGAAAACTGGTAGAGGAATTTTTTGTTCAATTTTTGTCGTATAACACCATCCCATAGTCCGTGTGCGCGAATTTGGAAACACCCTGTATAAGGTGGTTTATTTATTATCGATCAGCATCAATCCATTAATTTATTCATTACATAGTGCACAGTCGAGTTTTCAATTGCTTCAGTAACTTTTTGAAATTATGTTTCAACTATTCAACGGAATTTTTAAATTCTCTGGATTTTCCAGGATTACACACCACAATTTTGAAAGAGAAGTGCAAAGAAAAGACGTTTTGATTCCAAGCAATTTCCAGATCCGGCTTGCATTTGCAACGTTGATAAATAAATCGCAAAAGCAATTGTTAAGTGTGGAATATTCTGGAAAATCAATGTTTTTCATATGGTCAATTGTATGTCGCCTGTTACCGTGTCGGAAAACCTTCAGTATTATTTAATTACCCTCAGAAAACAAAACTAACAATGTCGTGTATCAAAAAGCATTACAATAAACACTATATGTTAGGTAAGAAATTTTAACGTCTACCGGTTCAGCCAGGTTATTCTAAAAAATGACGAACTGGATCTTCAACTAAATAATTAGGGTTAACTTCCCGAGAATTTAGTGTAAACAAATGTACGTACCCTTCAACCGTCGCGAAACTAGCAGCAGCTTTTTTGGTTGCCTCCAGTATTTAAGGATATACCACTTCCGCCATAAAATACACTTTAAAAAAGTTTCAAATAAATCGCTAATTACGACGGGACGCGCTAATCGTCTCCACTTAGCCACAAGAAACGCGATAGACTCTCCTCTTATCAGCGAAACACCACGTGCAATACTTAATTTTTGCTTGACAATAAAACTAGCAAACGACCAGACGTAACCTTACTTCCAACACCTTATAATAATAAATTGAATAATTTACAAAAGTGATAAAATTAAAACGAAAACTCTGTAATTACAAATAATTCCAAAAAAAAACAAATATTGAAATACAAATTTGAATAAAACAAATCAACTCTGTGCTTATTTCCTAAATAATCCCCCAGATTTACTTAATAAACTGAAATACTCTAACAATCAGGATGTCCCGTCATTGTTGGTGTTTAGACGGAAATAACGTCTACATAACGTTGTTTACACAACAAAATATTAAAGAATTGAACGCGTTTTAACATCACAGCTCTCAACGTCGACCAACAACTGGTGACTTATGTCAACTTTAATATACTATTGTGGTTAATTATTGGTGTTTCTGCTTTACTTTTTGTAACTTCAACGGCCATAGCAGATCGTGTCATGTACTGGTGGAGACCATTTTGAGTATCTAATAAAATAAATTTTAATTGGGGGAGGGGGGTGCATAGTATACTTTGAAAGTGAGGGTAGCTAAGGGTGCGATGAATTCTAGAACTACGGTAAACGTATTAAATTTTACGCTAGAAGTCTAAAAGTTGCAATATCAAAATTACAAATTATACAATCGATGGTGAATCGTTATGAAACGAAAGTTCTACAGGTTAAACGATCTATAAAATAATGTTAATGGATCGGTACACACACTCTCCAAAAGACTGTGATGATAACAAACCGAAACAATAATAAAAGGTATACTTGCAGTATATAGTTTCTTTTTGCAGTCCTTCAACAACATACTGGTATTATTAGTATACATCTATAAATATACCTACATCTAAAACAACAGCTTATAACAATTATGTAATAAAAATGCTAGTTTGTGGTACGCTTTTATGTTCACATGTCTAAAATTAGTTCTTAGCAACTAAACGCCGTGTATATTTTACTAAAATGAGACAATAATTATAATGTATCATGGAAATAAGAAAGAAAATCCTATCAAGGAGATAACAACGTTATTATTCTCAGCAAATTTATTGTATTCCAACGTAAACTAATAAGCAAAAGCGTGTCATTATGGTGACAATTATTGTTATTTATTCGTCTGTATTAGGACAAGTTTTGGTGTTCACTAACCGAACGTGAGAAAAGGGCGTGTGCAGGATAGAAAAATTTATGTACTTTATAGTCAAGACCATTTTGGTAATAACACCAAGTGCCATATTTGAGCGTACGCTGCAGAGTACTCGTTATTTTCAACGCGTTGCAAGTGCAGGAAAAAGTTGCTAATCTCAGGAACTGCAAGTAATTAGTTATTCAGAAATAGGTACGAGTATAGATGCGCTACGTATATTATTCAAATGATAACGTTTATTTGTGTGCGAAATCTGTCGTCATAAACTAAGTAATGAACACCGATCATATCACCTATCAAGGGTGAAAGGTCATCATCAAGAGTAAGCTATGATAATTTTAAACAACGGTGTTTTGTAATAGAAACGTAGCGATGGAAATAAAGATTAAAACTATATGTGGATATTTAAACATAAACGATGACGTAGTACCCCATTTTTTAATGCACCGTTGCAACTTTTAAGGGGGAGTCACCCCTTCTTAAGAGGGGAAAATGTATAAATGTTAAATAATAACAGTAATCAACCTGGCTTCGGAAAAACGATGACAAATTTCATAGACGTTAAAGCGCATATTATTCACATAGCGAACGAATTCGGCCGAATGGATTCGTTCCACTGATGGTACGTCCAACCATACACAAGCGAACGAATATTTTTGCATTAAAGAATTCGTTCAGTATATTTTCTAGTGTGTACAGCTAGTATTCGCAATGGCTATAGACTGTGTATATACATCCGCGAAAATAAACGAGTGCTTGAGCAGGTAGTCGTTCGGATGTATGTGGCCATTGGACGAACCCATTCGGCCGAATTCGTTCGGTACATGAATACGGGCTTTTAGACGTGACTTAGGTTACACAATATACTGCTGTGTGCACTGATCCGTAGGCCAGAAAGACAGTACACAAAACACCAAAACAAAATCCTACCTAGCTCTTTACCTTTTATTATGATTACGGCAGAAAACATGTCCTCAATACAGAGGAGAGATTCGACTCTGGTCTCAGTTAACCGGTTAACTTCTAACAGATAGTGGGTCAACTCAAATACGTTAAACTCCAAACTGTACTGCAAACTTTTGAATAAATAAAATCGACCTTGAGCAAGCATCCAACAAAAACACAGGTAAATTAGAAATGAAGTCGTTGTGAATGAAACACAGGGAAATTAATGTGAAAATTGGGATTTAATCGTAACACGCAAAAGGAATATGGTACAAAAACACAAACAAATACAACTAGACTAAAATTATGACTTAACTACTTACATTTCTTCTCCGGGAATTGAAATATCCAATCAAAAGGTATCCGTACACAGCTCACAAAAATAAAATTTCAGTTAACACAAATTACACTTTACTACACTACCATCGAGTAATCGCAGCATCTCTTCGGGTAGACAATAACGTTCACAATAAAACTCAACTTCAAATTGAGTCACGTTGAAATCAAACTTAGGAAGCGTCGACAAACACTTCTTCTTGCAACACCTTTGATGGCCAAAACTTTACAACAATCCTCCAGCCAATCCTTCAGCCGGTAAGACATAAAGAAAAACTTCTTCAATCTTCAATCTGACATTGAACGAAACCTTTCGATGCTGGATGTCGCTTCAAATGAATAATAAACTGGCCGTAAATCAACGATGGAACTCGCAAAAAACGAATAAATCTTCAACGAAACGTAGTTCCGCTCTGGCAAAAAAGCTGAATTAAAAATTTCAATGAAACGCAGTTCTGGGTAGACTGCTAAAAGCGACGCTTTTCTTGTTAACACCCCATTTAAGGAGAATCCCTTCTTCCGATAATAAAAATTACAACAATTACAATCATACACAGTTGACAGCAAAGGGAGATATAACGTGAGGTTAGTTCGGCGCTGTAAAACTCAAACCCCGCCGCATAAACGGCCAGCTAGCTCAGATTCTTAATTAAAAGAAGGGCTCGAGATGAGAATCTTCCACAGCGGTTTGTTCGTTTGGGCATATAACATAAGTTTTTGATCTTTGGTAGTCACTAGAAATGATTAGTTGAGCGCCACCCAATTTTGCACAAATTCTGACCTCTCCTGTATAGAAAATTGGGAAAACACAAGAGAGCCAAATAATAAAGTCACTACGAGCAATTCTGATTTATTAATCCTGGCAAAACGGTGCAGGATCGGCAAATAAAATGTATCTTCAATACGACAATAACAAATACTTTAAATGACAACAAATAATCCCCAAATAAATTCATGAACACTTCCCTAATAATTACGTTACCAGACCCCTACAACAATGATCGAGCAAAAATGTAGTTAAGATTTCAATGGATTCCAAAGATTGAATTAAGTTAACCCGAATAACAACTCATATAGGCAACACTGGGTACAAGTAAATTAAAAATCTTACCTTGAATAACACATACGCTGTCTTCTCCGAAAAAGAGCTCTCCTTCGAAGTTCCAGTTCTGTAACACAAAAACAAACCCCAAGCTACAACGCTCGGAACGATTATATGAGCCGGAAGGGCCAAAAAAATAGCTTACTCGTAGCCGGCTCGTTTACCCATACGTTAAATACAGGTGCGTTGCTCTTGAAGAGAGCCACGACCTCAAACACTAGATGCGAACAAAATACAAAGCTCCAATCATAAATCGTCGGAAGGTTACACTAGATTAACGGTATTGAAGCAAATAAAAAAAAGGTTGTGTAAAAGATCGTATCTTCCGAAAATTCCACAATCAGCTGGTCGCTCCCGGTATCGTTTAGGTGTTCGCGCTTATCTACTCGGTGGTACGCCGGATAGCTGCCGGCAATCAACAGGTGTTCGTACTCCGGAATATTCGCAAGATGCAAATTCATATACTATCCCAAAATTATGCCAGGTCAATGTCCTCCGCACACAAGAATGTGCAAGGATATACTATAAACTATACCATACAAGGATTCGTCTGTACAAGGATTGACCGGTACAAGAATTCATCTACTACATGGACCCCCTAAAAGTAATGAAGATGTAACACTCCCTTAACGAGATTTTTAATAACATACCTGAAATCGTCAGGAGGGTAATGAAAAATACTTAAATCAATGAAATATGGAAATTATCCAACCTCAAATTGTGAATCTGAAAGAATTTTAGATAACATAACGTAAAAGAAAGCCAACGCCATTTCACTTACATGTAGGTAGGGCGATGAACTTCAACCAGATATAGCCCCGCAATGGAGAAAACGGCTTCTGAGTTACACTACTCGACAACGCCAATAAAAAGGTAAAATTGCCAGAGATTTCACGTGAATGATGGCAAATATTACCCACTGGTTTAAGAAGAATTCACAATGCCACGCTCTACAACAAGTACCACCTCGTTGGCTTTAAAACGGAAATGAAGTGAAAAATAACGCGATTCTGCGCGAGGAAAGAAACACGCGTACAAGTGACGCCATCTCACCTATATCCTACCTAACCTAGCAAGCGGTAATTTTTGAAATTTGAATATGAATAAACTAAACTGTTACAGAGAAACAAAACTATCCTAGCAACGCACGTTTTTAGGCCAACAAAAATAGAAGTAGATTCTTTTTCTAAATCAATTTATTATGAGACATTAAGAGATAAATCCAAACTTGAATGGAGTTTTCAAGATAATGAAACTTGTATTCACCTCGCGTTGAAACTTGCGCTAAATTCTCGAAGACGCAAAGGGAGGTGTTCTTTATGCACAAGAATAAAAAGCCAACTTCCACGGACGTGACGGACGAAAAAACAGAAACAATAGCACCATTTTTTTATTCTTAATTCGCAATAGACTCGCGCAGAGCATTGTCATAATATGCTCTAAACTTTATGTTATATCGTGCTCCGCGTCCTATTTCAAAAAAGATTGACAGGAGTCATTAGAATGCACAATCATCTGTTTCACTTTATCTACCCTTGCGGTTAAAATTATGACTTTATCTACCCTTATGCTTAAAGAGCAATTTAGCCTACTCTTCCAAACCTATATTAAAAGGTCAGTAATTTAAGAACTAAACATCTGCTGTTGACTTGAGTTGCTCGACGCAGTATGTCACACCAGTACCTTGTTATCATCATTTATTGTGTAGTTCTTGTTTTTGTTCTTTCTTTCGTACATCAACATAACTATATGATCCTAATGATTGGTACCATGGGCGCCTGTTAAGTGTTAATACAAAACACATTTATTTTTAAATATTCTTGTATACATACGTTATTTCTATTAATTAACATCAATTAATGTATGCCATTTCTTAATTCTCTTGTGTCAACGCACTATTGTTACCAAATTAAAATAAACTCAGTTCACTGATCATAAAACACATTAGATAGTTGAAGTAAACAGTTACCTGTATTCGGTGTCTAGACACTGCTGATACAATGGACGTGAGAAGGAATGTAAAATTTCATCCCACGGTAAAGGATTTGAACTGCAAATTTCCATATTTATTAAAATAACTTTATAAAAATTGTATGCTTTTTGATCGATTGCTACCAACATGCACAGTCAAAAATGTTTTCGAAATTTGAATCTCAGCGCAATGACATTAATGCAACGTAGCTTGTTCAATGCGGTAAAAAGTAAGCTGTGATTAAATCAATAATAAATTTAGTGCACTACTTGTTTACTTACCTACTCATAGGGATATAAGTTAATAAATTGGAAAACATCTTGGGAGTTCCTCTGCCCCGTGGCTGACGGTATAATAACAACTGTATAATTTGGAAATTAGGTATACCGTATACATATACAAAGAATTTGTTGTGACATTTCGTTCTAAGAAACAATCAGTAAAGAAATAACATACAACTATGTATTATTTCATAAATTATGGATTTGGCTTCAAGGAAGCGGCTGTTTTCTATTGGTAGGTTTGTGTTATTATGGTTTTGCTTGTTTTGGGGAGTTTTATAGTGTCTGGGGACTAAACGGATTATCTTTCGCATGTGATATGGATTATGCTTGGTTTGTTTCTATTTTATTTATGAAACATGCATTTCGTGGGATAAAAATTGGTTTTCAACAGCTTGGAAGTAACACAATCGATATTCGCCTTGTAACCGGTTTGCTTATCGTGATCGCTAAGCGTTTAAACTCTCGCTAATGAACGATGATGTAATTGATTCATTAAAGCTGTGTTTATAGACAATCGTAATTTTGACAATGAGGTTAAGTAAATATTCTAATGATCCACGCATTTCACTGTTAATAAGTAACGTCATTAATTAAAATAAATTCAAACTGCGACATTTCTTTACATCTCAAATAGATGTATCTAATTAGAGGGGAACATTTCATTGTCCAATTCCGTTAGCTTAGATTGGTTGCATAAAAATGTTAATCATCATTATCATCATCATGCTGAACAAATTTGTAGTATAGCCGGAATTAATAATAATTAAGTAATCAGTCCTAAAATTATAATTTAGAATGCAGAGGGCAAGAATTGTACGTACCTATTGATGGCCAAGTTAAAATACAAAGGCTATAATCTTTAATTTCTAGACTTGTATAAGTTCTTTATATTTAAGTGGTTATTTATTCTGAGGACCATCGTTTGGAGTTTTGGATGTAGTAATGCTTCAAGAAATGGCAAGGCTTATGTATAATTACGAGCTTTTCTTTAGTAACTGTGACCTTTTTTTGAGAGCATAGGTACATATAGTTCTGTACTTTGACCTTGTGCGAATATCTTTCGTGTTCATCAAAGTTACACGGGTAGGTAAGCCTAATTAGATTTACACACTAATGACTGATTTGACTTTTTCAAATAAAGGGGAGGTCAAAAGGTCAAAGGATAGTCAATAAATCATTCTCATGTAGCATCAAGTCAGTTGTGTTCATTGTCGAAGACCTTTTGACATTCAAGTCAACTCTACAGGACTGCAATTAAACGTGAAAAACTTGAAAACCTTTGATGCTGGGTGTAGAAAAATGGGGGTATGAAATGACATATATTTTCACGTAGTATTTGAGCGAAAGCCTGTCGAGAGCCCAGAGCAAGAAAGACTTTAAATAAGTAAGTAATAAATAAATAAATAAATAAATAAATAAATAAATAAATAACAATTATTATTAACAAGCTAATTTCTGTACCTGTGTTTGTGACTGAACTTCTCCTATATGTATTTTTGATTCATGCACTTACCTAAAAGAAATAACAAAGGCACCATTCAAGGAATCTTTGGATCATGAACAGTCCTAATGAAGCGCAAGATTCGCGGGCACACCCATACACGGTACGTTACCAGTTTAATTTATACTTATAGGTAACCAGTAATTCAATATTGTGAAAGAAAATTAACACAATAATAAAAAAACACGCGACAAATGAGGGTGAGAGGTAATATAACAATATACCTGTGCGCGATGTCCGTGGTAGAAACGTCGAGCGTAAGAAATGTCAGAAATAACGACAGGCTATAGGGTACGTCACAAGCGATAATTTTTCCTCTCACTCCGTACCCACACACTGCAACGAGTGAGCAAACCATTTAGTGTACTGACCGTGGAGTGAGTCGGCAGGAGTTTACGTAGGATAATTGGGTCAAACCAGAGACGCTCCGATTTTATGAACGGGAATAAGAACCAGGGGTAATTTAACGGAGGTAGTGATGTAATTGGTTGTTATAATACCCCGCTCGCTCGGGAATTCACCGAAAAACTGTGATCCGAAAGAATGGTCGTTTTATTTGACGTTTATTTATTTATTATCTCTCTTTAGTTACACAACACACAGTCTTTCACCTTAAAGATGTCCCAATGTCCAAACCCTCGGTCTAGTCACCACACACTGTAACACAGAGTAATTGATCGGGAAGCAGGTTCACGGCAAGACACTGAAAACGATTTGAGATACAGCAAAATTAACAGAATGTAGAATGGATAACGAGTAGTTATCAGGAAAGTAAGAGTTCAGGTGCAGGTAAACAAGTATCCAATTTCGGAACGTACACACCTTTATTTAGTTTGGAAATCTACTGAGAGGAGGGTTGAAATTAAGAGGAAATATCTGGGGGAAATACCATTTACCAGATTGCATATATTTCTCTCTACTTAATTTCGTCCCCCACAACAGCATTACGGCGAGACAGCCGCCTTAGACTAAATAGTATGTCTCCCATTCTTCGTAATTAAAGGTCAAACCATCTCCACTCATCCGTTCTATATCGTTGTTCTCCGCCGATTCTCGAAACACGGCTTCGTCGCCCGTATTGATAAACACCTGCTTTCCTTATCCAGTACTTGGCGTTGTTATTAAATACAGCTAATTAATTTGTCTTTACAAAACAGGGCCACATAAAATTTTACCCTTACGTATAAATGACGATTAAATATTCCCTTATTTATGATACTAAGTACAACAAATACTATTAACTGTTTTCAACAATTACTAAATTTGCAAAAAAAAACATTGAAGTGTCTTTTTCAACAAAATTCCTCCCAGGTCCTACCAAATAAATTAAAAAATTTTACATACAGGATGTCCCGACTGTTACTTCCAATGCGTGATTGCGCAAATTACGTTGACAACACGTACATTTTTACTACACGGTGGCTAGCTTTCATGTGTATGTGTATCAACTAGAGAAACGATACCCCCCTGTAGTACCTTTTGTAAGTTACCAAATGGTAATGTCTTGGAATATGTAACATAGATGTATGGCTTTGAATGTGTGCCCTTCAAGAAGTTCTCTTCAGGCTGTCTACATTACTTTGACCGTGTTTCTTTTATCTCTTGGAGTTTTCAATTCCTGTCTTATAATTAACCGTTTCTATATCAAATAATTTTTTAGGTGAGTGGTATTTGTTTCTATGGCCACAAACCCGTTAACTTTAAACAAGTTACAACAGTAATCGTAAACGATTTACAAAAAGCGCATTTACACATTAACGAGCTAAATTCATTTTCTAGCCATTTCACCAAAATGATGAGTTCAAAAACACCTTCTGTTGACACTTGGAGAAAATAAGTTAGCAAATAAGGAAGTTGGCTCTTCGCATAACCTTTCTCATTTATTGATGTGTGTTTTCAATTTGTTTTTCTAAGACGCACGATCTATTTTTTAAATGATAGTTAAATTTATTATATTAGGAAGCACTTTCTTTTAACATTTCCGAAAAATCCGCAATTATAAAAAGTTTGATACCAACCTAGGTACTTTAAATTTGTGGTCAGTGGCGTACTTCTATTAAAGAGTACACTTTTTTTGGATATTGCGGTATAAAAACCTTATTAAGTATATTACATAATGAAATTAAGGAAAATACTTAATTATTTGCTGTTTTACTAGTTTGTGTTATTCTGTTGTTAGTTTTGTCAAAACAAATTATAATCTCAAAAATTACTAAAAATTGGACCAATTGAACAGTACATTGCTTTGACATAACAAACAAAAGAATAATGTTTTATGAACGCTAACTAGGGAAATTGTAAAATTAATTAACTATTTTCCTTAATTTGTTTGTTTTTTATTTTGTTTCTATTTTTTTTATTAAATTTTGTTATCTAATATAATATTTTTTGTGTTCTTATATCCAAAATGGTGTGCACTTTAATAATATGTAGGTAATTAAAAATAGTAGTTGCTATTAAAAAATATATATCATTTACAAAATAATAAATCACTTTGTTTCTACGGCAAACCATAATTTCCTATTTTATTATTATTCTCCATCCAAAAAAATATTACCTACTGACAAAACATTTTAAACGGAAAAATTAGGTGAATTTCGATTCACAAATAGGTGTGTATTGATGAATAGTATCCCGATACAAAATATTGCTTACTTTCTTCAATAACCAAGATCATAAATTAAAAAAAAAGTTTTCTGCAAAATTTTTTGTTAGTTGCTTACAATGTTTTTGTCAATGAACCTATCGACATTGTGTTCGACACTATAGGCTGACATGAAAATAATTAATAATTAACCGATATGTTGACACAACCAGATAAGATAAATTATTTTACACTTTTATTCGATCGTAAAGTAGCAAATGAATGTACTAAAATAAAATATGTACCCTCATGAGCCACAGTGGTTGAGTTGACCTAATTGACGCGGTTAAAACTAATTTTGATAGATTCAAGATTCTTTGCAATTCTTGTTATTGAATAAAGTGGGCAAATTACATTTTTGTAGTAATGTAAAAAACTATGTTGGTTCATTCATGTTTATCTACATTCAAAAATAAAATTTATTTAATTGTTCGGCCAACCCAAAAAATACTACTACTTTGTTTAAAACTCGTTCACAAACACTAATCGAATTTGAACAATTTTTTTATTTGTAGAAATTTGTTTGTCCAAATTTTAAAAGCTACGTTTAGATTCATTACTTTTATGTTGAAAAGCCAGTTCGATGGTCTTTTCCAGAGAAATGCTTGGAACAAAATGGTTGGTTTATAGGTAGTTTTTAGAAGACAAAATAACGTAATCATTTAACATAATCTAGGTGACTATAAGAACTCATCTATAGACACAATCATTTTTTAATTCGTCAAAAAAGAAAAAATATAACACCACATTTCAACTGTTATATGCGTAAATGCTTTACTAGCACTAATAATAATAATAATACTTGATTTTAATCCGTGCGATTAGTTAGCCAGACTAGACCTCAGTTCTGAAAAGAGAAACACCCACCATAATAATAGCTTTTATTGAATATTTGAATTAATAAAAAGGTTCCACTTCCACCGTTATTGCAGAGAATGCTTATACTACATGAAAAATGGTCTAAAATGGTTAAATATACCTAGTTCGCGAAAATGCCTACTATAGGCGCGTGTACGTTCATCATTTTTAGCCTGTGATAAATCATCTTTGAATAGGTATATGAGGTAGGTAGGTATACCACGCAGTATACAGCCCTGGCCCTGATGTATCCTTGTATAATTATGTATAGTATGTTATAGTTAAAGGTATACCGTTCGCAAACGAAACATTTTGATCCTTTGTTTGAAAAAAATGTCTGCGTTAGTACATATTTTCGGTAAACCGTATCGTTTCACAAAGTGATCATTGAAGAGGGATTGCAATCAACGGCTTACAGAATTGAAAATAGAATGAACCGTAACAATGGTAGGTAAATGTAGATACGTTTAATACACGGAGTCGTTTTGGGAAGCATAGCATCAGTGGGCGTTCAAACTCTATTGGTTTTTAACGGTTTTTATATTTCTTTTGTAAAGGAAGTCATTGTTAAAGTTAAATTTTGTAAAGTGGAAATGAAGATTTCAAATCTAAACAAGGAGTTATTTATTTATTGTTTTTTCTAAATACCGTCTTAGCTGTTTAGGCACCCTGCCAAACCCATTACCTCAGAAATTTTACACGACACTCCACTTGCGATAATAATCTCTTTCATCGATACCGTACAAAGTGAACGCCGGAAACAATATTTGACTTAATTATTAGAAAATGTACATAGGTACCTACCTATTATAGATTCGTATCTGTAGCAAATAATTACCTACATCGATTTCTTAGCCAAAAAGCCATCCTGTTTGTTAGTCTGCTGTGTGATTCAGCCTATATACTTATAAACTTACACAAGGTCAATTCTGAACATTTTTAACGATAATGTTAATGGAATAATTGTTGAATTGCAATTCCTATGATGCAATCACGTTTGTAGGTATTATAAATGGTTAATGATAGAATGCCAAATTATAAACAGCGTCAATTCCCTTCACGTTTTCGGTGTAAGTATAATAATGCACTGAATCTTTACGCTCTTGAAACTCGTGACTTACACTACACTACCATAAACGAAGACAATTAAAATTGTCCCAATAAGGAATTCTGGACTGCTAATTTAAATTATTGAATATTTCAGAAAGACACTGACAAAGAGATGGAAATGAGATCGACAGATAATTTATGACAATTCTCTCTAAATTGACTTCCATTTAGCATTTCGCAACAGTAGTATGATGATTTTGTATTTTCCGATTTTGGGGTCTGACTAACAGTCGTGTACAATTCGCTTTTACCTAACGTAAAATGGACATTTAGATTGCGTGGTTTGCTTTGCTTCATTATCTGCGCTCCTAGTAACTGGTAGCATTCTATTGACCGTAAAATGATAATGGAACGAAAACTTTTTCGTTTGGAGTGGAAAAAATTAAAACCCAAAGCGGCAGTTCATATTCGAACCACTAAGTTATACAATCTTCATTTTTTTTATTTATTCAGTAATTTACAATGGACAATATAAAACAAAAATAGTAATGTTTATAAAACACATTTATGCCATACTTATAATATTTATATGTGTATACATTACATACATAACACAACAATATGCATATTTGAACACAACAGTAATATTAAAAGAATCTCAAGGAATTGTTTGGACAGAAAATGATCAGACCGAGTAATTCGATTTTAAAAAAACTATGCAAAATAAATAAATATGAGATGTCTATAAATTTCATTTATATTTTGGAATTTGCATTTCATTTTAACACATATGAACAGCAATTTAATCCAAAAATCTCTATGTATAAAACTTTAGTAATAGATGAATTTTGTTTAATTATAGCAAGAACACACTATTTTATAAGTGCATTTCAAAATTTACTTCCAAGAAGAGGCTTTGTTAATATACCCCTCCGCCGAACGAAGTAAAGATTTTTGAAATAACCATTAAATATTTACACATTTCATTTACCTAAAACAAGTCTCTTGAGGGAGCTAGAAATGCGGTAATAACATACAGAGTTGACAAAGAACTACCAGTTTACCATTTCATGATGCATGCAGTAGTTAATTTGAAATTCGGTTCTCTAGAGAAGTTTACTTTATCTTTATACTAGTAGTAAGCAAAACACCAACAAAACAATATAAAAAACAATTTTAAATTTTACAAACTCAATATTGCTCGATAAAACCAACAGGAAAAAATGAGCAGCTAAAAATTGGGGCTAAACAAAAACTTCCTTGCAATTAGGGTGTTTACTCTATGCAATAGCCGTATACAAGAAGCCACAGATATACAGGTACCTAAACTCTTCTAAATATTTACAATTGATTAATAAGTATGCTGCGTATAATTCTATGTTTGATTAATTAAAAAAAAGGTTGATTTGTACCATAATTGTTTCTCTTAAAACATTTGCAAAGAGTAGCAAAACGTAAAGTACTTTGTATGTTTATTAGTTTCGTTTAGGAATTGAGAATATGTCATAGCTGAAAATAATTAAAAATAGTGGTTCGTAGAAGTTTTAATGCTTAACTGAAGATAAATTAGGTTATTGACTCCACGCATATAAAGTTTTATCACTTTGACTTTTCGGTGAAAAAGTAAGAATTCAACAAAAATAATTATATTGCACATATTGATCTGTTATTTATAGTAACTATACGCGTTGAATAAGCCACATGGAAAGAAAACGGAACAGCGTTTATTTAGACACACTAATTTAATTATGTGGGTGCTCATATGAAACTAAGGACAAAGATTCCACATTTAGGCAAGTAGCGGAAATATCTCCGTAAGTAATTTATTTATGCAGATGCTCCAATCAGATAACAATTTTTGTAATTTAAAGTAGGATTTTTACATACACTTATTATTTAAATGGTTTCATAATATAATTAGAGCATCAATCTGTACATAAAAGTTTTATAAAACAATTTTAAATGCGAACAAAACCACAGATAACAGGTGAAAGAACTATATAAACATACAAAGGTTAACTGCAAGTAAAAATTAAGTAACACTTGCGTCTATAAAATATCGTAGGTTACTATTTTACTATGTGTAATAATTTACTATACATTTAGATTACGAGCAATATGGATTACATTGTGAAATACCAGTTTACTTAAGGACTAATACAATGACAGTCGAAATATGTACATTAATGGTTTGCCTTACGTGAACTAAATCACTTCAGCTTCGATACTGGGAATTGCTCGTATGGGTTTATTTGACGCTACGCATCACCTTACATAAACTTGCACAAGCCCAATATACTGTTCAGTAACAACAGAGTTTTAGGTTATAAAACTAATAAACTAACACCGATTTGGTATCACGTACCTTAAAACACATTTTATTCTTTGGCACAGCAAAGCACTACTCTGGGGTTGAGGCAACTAGCACTTCTGTATCATTAACCATCTTATTTAGTGTAATTTTGTCAAACAGAGTAATTTAATCGAAATAATTTAGGATGTTAGACCGTGGTGATGATGACCTAATACAACCCCAGAGAATGACATGGGTCACTGATGATGCTTAAGCGTTCCGTTAGCTGCCACGTGGTGATTCACTACATGATGTGGAGTGTGCGGATGATGTGTCACATGGTGCCCATGGTGATTTTGATTATTTGTAGTGGCATTGTTATTATTTTGTTGTTGTTGCGATTGCCTTTGGGAGTTTTTTTTATTTTTCATTCTCCGATTTTGAAACCAAATCTTTACTTGTCTTTCGGTTAAATTTAAATTTCGCGCCAATTCCCAGCGTTTCTGTTTCGAGACATAAGCGTTAAATAGGAACTCTTTCTCAAGTTCTAAAGTTTGAAATTTTGAATACGGTTTACGTTTCTTTCGAACTGTAACTTGACCCGTCCACTCTAAAGGATTTGTACTCGCCCCACAAGGTACACCCACACCCATCGAACTTAAGGAACCTGAAACGAAAAAGAAAACAATTTACGTAATAGCTTGAGCTCTCCAGCAACCACATATTAAAAATAAAAAGTCATAACAATATGTTAGATTGTTTTTATGCAAAACAATACAAAAACATCTGACTCGGTGCACTTTTCATCGGTTATTCATATGTCGCGGATGTTAGGTATTTTATGTATTATTAAAATGCTTTTAGCCAAACTTTAAAAAAAAATTTGAAATCTCACCATCAAACTGCTGGAACGTGTAGAAGGCAACTTTTGGATGTTTCTGGGCGAAAGGATAGGCTTAAACGACAAAATAAATTGTACTTTTAAATTTCATTTTTTTTTAAATTACACTTAGTTTAACCATTATGATTAGATTAAATGTGATTATTCGAACAATGATCAAGGTGAATGATATGATAATTAGCACCATGAAACGTATACCTATATTGAGGCTATAGGTCGTGATGCAATCGTAAAGAAGTACCTATATTTACAAATTTGATTGTATTGACACAAATTCATACGTTATAAAGCGTTGAAATGAAACAATTACGAGATAAACCGTTTTAAAAATGAAGGTTTTTAATTTGAATAAATTATATAGTGTTTAAATAAAATGCTTTTTAAAAATATCTGATATGTAGAGCGTGTAAACTCTAGTTCCGGCGAATTAAGCTAATAAGCATTCACTGTAATTAAACAATGTGGATTTTATGCAAATGAATGGTATAATAATAAGGTTTAGGATTTTTGGTAGTAATCGTGTTAGAATTCGATTTGTAGTACTTCATTGCTATTTAGGTACTATGAAAGTTGCAGCAGTAGTAAACGATAGATGGCATTGAATATTATGGAATATGTGCGAAAGGTCTTTTTTGCACATTTAAGACACACAATAAAGAGCAAAATAACTTCAAGCCAATTGTATAACACTGCCACATTGAATTTATTTAGAGCTTATAGACAATAAAGAATGCACACTAAATAAGTAGGTATCTATAGGTATGTTATTTGCCACGCGTCCATTATAGCTAGAAAATTAAAATTCGTAATTTTATACGTTAGAAAATTGTTTTTTTTTCTGAAACTATACTTTTGCAACAACTACTTTCGTCTCTAAAACGGGTGAACAAAATGTAATTTTGCTCTCTAGTGAGGGAAGTATAAACAATTGCTGCGTTAATCTCAATTATGGCATTTAAAAAACATACCTGCATTTAGATTGCTACGTGTCAAACTTCATTATTGCATACGATAATTT
>NW_022170510.1:15588047-15721171 GCF_008802855.1 Photinus pyralis | reverse complement strand
ATGAGTATGGTAATCAGGTTTATTAACGAGTGAGATTTTTTACTCTGGGCCGAAGCGTAGCTGAAGGCAGGATTTCGAAACGAGTAACGTAAACTGATTTGACATACAAATAATGTAAAGACTTTTATTTCATACTGTCTATTTCATTCAAAGCTATTTATGATATGAGTGTTAAAGTAATTGTTGTTACTTTTTGTGAGTGAAAAAAGTTTGCCGAACCGAGCGAAGCGAGTGGAGCAATTTCACGAACTAGAGTAATACTATTTTAACACGAATACCATACAACCATTTTTTGTATAACTGTTCCTGATTCTTCTCTCAAGAACTGCCGCCTTTGGATAATAAAATAGATCACATGCTGGGCGTCATTTGTCATACTTCTATGTTAATTAATTTCTGACGTTTCACGTAATTATTATCAGATTGGGCTGTGAAGTGACTGTATTTAGGACACGCCGAATACCTTGGTTAACCCACAAACAACTCTGTTTGTTTCTCCGTGGTTTTTATTAAAGTTCTTGCTAGTGTTTTTAAAGCTTAATTTCGCGTAATGAGAATAATAATACTGATGAATTGTGTGTTCCTGGCGATATTGAAGAGGCTGCCAAAAGAGCTACGTTTGAATATTACCGAAAAAATCAGCTCACGAAGTATGACATTGCATATTCTCCACATTTTCTCAGCTGGTGTAGAATAAAAAGTGGAGGAACTTTCAGTGAATCCCGTATTTTTTAGCGTTATTTGTGGAAGAGAAATGTAAAATATGGAAGCTCGTCAACTTTGTGGAGTAAATTTTCAATGATCAAGGCGAGTGCGCTTCGTATAAAAATGGTGTCGATGTGAGCAATATTTCAAGGTATCGTTTCTTCAGCGGAAAAAATGAAGGCTCAGTCCCAAAAAATCAAAAACCCTTAACGTTTGAGCAAGTCAAGATTTATATACGAGGCACCAGATGAAAAATACTTGATGGTTATCATCATCGTCGTTTTTTCCTGAAATATTAAATTACAAATGGCACTGCAACCCAGTTTTGGTATAAACAAGTTTTTGGAACAATGCCTCTACCATTGCGATTTCTGAATCTTCCGGACACAAAGGGTAACAGGACACTGTTTTAGCAAGATCGGTCTGTTTCTTTTTGTTGGCGGAATCAGGAGCAAATTATCACCGAATAAAGACGCACGGAGGATGGAAGTCTACAGTCACGTAAGCCGAGGGTACCTCGACCAGTCTATTACTACAAAAAGGCGATTGCTGTAAAGAATTATTCCACACACCGTAAGCTCCAACCATTACCAGGCGCATATCCACTTCACCTCAGGATATGAATTGCTAATGGTCAATAATTAACAAATCAGTTAATTTCAAATTTGTTGCAAAGCTCTTACAAATTCTCAAGGTAATTAATATCAGCACTGTTTCGCAATTGTACTATTCATATAATGATTCATAATTATAATATATCATCTGAATTTGTATACAGTTTATAAAACTTAATGAGTTGGTTATTTGGATATGTTACCCTACTCCTTTTAACGGTCGCACATACACATAAAGGCATTGTTACAAACGAGTAGATTTCGCTTTCACTTCATCGCCATCGACATGGAGCTACGATTTTTAACTTCATATCTAAGAATATAGGTATACCTTGGCCTAGCTTGAACAGCGTCGGCTCACTTGGGTGAAAGGTTAACCCTCCCTATCGCCATATATAAGCTGGAATGCGCGTTGCCGTTGCCACCCGCCACACTTCTACTGTGGTTGAAACGGTAGCGTTAAAAAAATATTTTTAAAACACTAGTGTTAAAAAAATATTTAACACTTACTTGTAAACGTCATCTTTTAACTCTCTTGACAGCCATTTAAAAACGTCACTTTTATTGACATTATACAAAAATACCATTTTGATTAGAATGTGTAGTACAACATTAAAATAAAAGCAAAAGTCGATCATTTGATTTGTTTGATGACAGTGTTTGACAAATATCAATGCTACGTTTAGATGGAATGTCAGTTTGCGGTTGCTAGGGCTAAAATTCCAGTCTGTAAAAATTTTCAAGTCTGGTAAATACGATTACCAACTCAATCAGTCTGGAAAGGGCGATTACTAGAATAGTATGAAATAAAATATCTTCTTTCCCAAATTTTTTGTACGCTGAGATCTGTGAAACCAAAAATTCCAGTAGCTTAAATGACCATTGGAATCGGCACATCGTAGAAGTCTGAGTAGCCTTTTTTGCCATTTTACGTTCTTGTTCCGGGATCACCCTGACTGACAGGTCAGCTGTCAGTTTTACAAGTCAGTAGCGTTTAAACATGACGTTTACCCCCGTTTGCGTTTTGTCTTGTTAATCAACCGTTTCAAACTGAGTAACAATAAAAATCTTAGTTATAAAACAACGGCTTGACCTGAAGCCACAGTAGGGAAGGAACGTTAAATAAAACACTGAAAAAATGTGAAAAGTTTGTTTAATAATGACTTAATTATTATGATTGTAGGAAATTTATGTCCAAAATAAATTACATTGCAAAATAAACTTTAAAAATGGTAGTTTCACCGATAAAAATAGAAAATAGCTGGGAAAAAAAAGACCACTTAACCATAAAAAACAAGCCGTCAATTAATATTAAAATTGTGTTGTAAATTAATTGTTTGTAATGATCTGATGCGTACATAAAATTATACACATACAAAAGTAGCAAGTAAACTTCAAGCGGTAAACATACAAGGTTTAAAACAAGTTTTGGAAATTTATGAAGTCAGGTAAGGCAGGTACCATAAAATTCTAAGAAAGGATTGACTCATCGTTAGTGCAATAAGTCCTTTTGGTTAAAAGCAAGATGGAAAAATTACATGGCCTTGTAAGCAATTAACTAAAAACGAATATGTGAAAAATTACGAATCGTAACTCATTTATCGCACATAGATTCTGAACTGAAGAGCTTTGATTAGCCGCCCCCCGCAATATAGTTAGCGTCGCCCCTCGTTCCGGGTTTCAAGCCTACAAGATGTCAAAGACAATCACGGAATTCAGTGTCCCGTAGCTCAAATTTTGACTACATTTTTACCACCCCCATGACTGCATTCAAACGAATCGGCTTAATTTCCACATATTAAAATAAAATGATCAAAATCTTATATAAATGCTAACTCGGGACAAGACCAGTAATCAACATCAATAAAACATAAATTAAGCAAGCATTACACCAAAAACGTAGACAATAAAACAATAGCATAACGATAATTAAACTGATTCCTGCTTGGCGGGTTAAATCAAGACAAGATTATCAACGTAACCCCGTTCGTGCTTTCTTTAATGTGGCGCAGGTAGCTTTTTCCCCACCTAGAAATTGCATGGTTGCCAAGTCTAAAAAATGATGTATCGTCGCAAGTTTATATACAGGGTGGAACCTTTCAGGGTATAACTTAATTAACATGAAATTCTTACCATTTTTGTTAGATCGGTCCAGAATTCAGAACGATTTAGTAAGAGTGTGTGCAACCAATAGCAGAAGAGAGCAATCGCATTAAAAACCTGTGGAGTCTTCACAGTCTTCACCGAGCTTGGTTTAACAATTCCAACGCCTTCACTTAGTATACTTATAGATACTTCATAAAGCCAAGGTCGCCATTTTGAATCCTAAGGGAATCAAACTTTCGCGATCTGTAGGCGTATAGGCGACTGTATACATACAAAAAGGTGGCCCAATCCGATTTTCATCAACAGACTAATTCAAACGGACTATAATATCTCTTTGTGCTTTCAGCGCTTTTTACGCTATTAAAGTTAGAATACTTTACCTAAAGTTAGGTTTGAGCGTCTTTAGCTAAACTTGTAAAAGCAATTCTGTCGACAAAGTGAGAAATTACCACAACCGCCATCGTGTCAAACCACATGGAATTGAAATTATAAGGTACGTCCTACGTAAATCCTATTATTATTTCATGTTTGTATTTACGAAGTGTACGTCGGCCGTCGCGTAAAACAGGAAATAGAATTTCCAAATAACAGCAAATTTATGCTAATTTCTCATTTAACTTGCAAATTAAAGGCCACGCTGACATTTTACTTTGGTAATTGATGAAATCTTAATATTTCATAATTGACTTGCATTTATTAAGTCACCTCGTTTTCATTAATTCAGGATCATCCCTGGCGTGGTTGTTTTTTTTGGGTAAGAAAACCAGCGTGGTTTCGTAAAATAAAACCACATCCGTGTTAGTTTGTATTGTGGTTTAGGTAGAAATAAATAAATCCTCCTCCAAATATTGCGGTTTAATTCTGATTGCGAATTTCATTTGTGGTTTATTACGATCTTAGTTGATATTTACGAATTGCATATTTAACTCTCATATTAATGATTAAAATTTCATAAACGTTTATAAAACCGATTTATCGTAAATATGAGAATGAGAATTCTTTTGTTATCACGTTTTGAATCAAATTTAAGCTCACACGGTGGTTTATGCGACATGACAGTTTACAAATTGATTTATGTTCCGATCCTTTAATTAGTCGAGATTTCAGTTTTACAATCGAAAAAATGTTGGGAACCTTTTCCATTTTTAATTTTCTCTCACTCCTTGGAAAGCTTAAGACACAAAGGAGGTTGAACTGAGTTTTTCATTGCTTTCAACTAAATGGAATTTATGGGGTGAGTTGGGAGTAGTATTGGTAACTTAACTGTTATAATAACAAAGTGCCGTCAAGCATGAGAAACCCCGGGATTAAACACCGTTGGAATGTCCTGTAAAATCGACCAAATTTGGAGAATTTGTCAACAAACCTTCGATAAAAATGCAACAACTACGGCTTTTAATGTAAGTAAGTTACTTAAGAGTTGTGTGTTCTATATGGTATAATAAACGTATAGAATTTTCATCCCCCATTTCGAAAACACAATAAATTGAGAACTTCAAGGCTTTGTCATTTAAAAAACTGTAATGCACATAAATATTTATTACTCAAAAGGGGATGCATTAGTAAGAACCAATTTTCGAAGCTCTAATCATCTGAACAAAATTAATTTGAAAGAACAAATTGTGGTCAAATTGCTACTTAACGCGATAAAGAGCTGCATCGAAGACCGACTCAGGATGTCAGAATTATTGATTTTCCAGCACACAGGTGTTCCTGAATAAATAACTAAACGAGTCGCTTGCATTGTTACGAATTGTTTTCATACCTTAATCTAAGTAAAAGCGACACAACCACACACATTGGCATGATTAAACAAAGTAGCATGATAGACAATACAACAGCTGTTACGCCTCTAACAGTTGCCTGAAGCCGGTTGGGTTCTTCCATCGTAGACAAATGGTTCCCGAAGAGTTTTCCTTTAATTAGGCGGATGCGTACTAAGCATTTTCTACACTACTATGCACCACCTACAGCTAAACCCGTCGCCGCGATACCGAACCGCAACAACATCCGGTTCTCCCACTCTTTTGGGCGAGATTTTTTAGTTTTGTTATGCCCATTGTTTCCCGATAAATGTGAAGCCCGGGGCGAGACCTCATCACTCTTTACGTAAACTGATCCCTTGAATTTCGCTCTAACTACGACCAAACGGCCTTAAATGGCAGTACTTCGACATCCGTTTGGCACGGAAACGGGGACTGGTATTAGGGGTTAAAATGGCTTTCCAGATGTACAGAAACCAACGTTGGATACTCAACTGACAGAATATATAATTAGGCGTAGTTCCGCTAGGTCTGCTTCCTCCAGAACTATAAGTTTAAGGCGCTGATTTGTAGCAGCAATAACATTTAAAATCAATTAACCAGTATAACTTTACACTTCAATGCATGCTCATGAAATTAAAACTCAGTCAATTCATTCAATTCAATCAGGGAAAAGCCCACGGCAAATAGGCGTTAAGGCGTGAGAGCTGCGGAAGCTGCTACCAAAGTATCAAAAATGTCACTCCCAGCTCCCATTTGCTTTTATCCTAGCTCTTACCCTCCATGGATAAGACCTGAAATAAAAAAAAACTAGAGCTGAAGGCAACATGGAAAAACGGTTATGAGCTCTTCACGGATTCATCTGGAAAAGATTCTTAACAGACGATGCCTATATCTATATACTCACGAACATCAGCCCAAGCGCAAACAGACGGCAAACGGTAATCAGCAGGTGGTCGTGGTGATGGGGTGGAAACTAGCCGATAGCGCCACAGTACAGACAGCCGAGAAATGTCCATCTGGAAGGGAATAGAGATTGTTTCATTTCAACATCTTAAAGTCAGGTTTAAATACTCACAACTCCCACAAACTTAGCGAAAATTGAAGAACATTATCAAAAAACAACTTACTAAATACTGGATAAAATTTTTGATTCGGTTACTTACCTACAATCCCTCGAAGAAGTGTCAAGTCCCTAAGAATCCAATAAAGCAAACTGCGCAACGGAAGCGGATTTATATTTTACCACCAATCCTGGAAGATCTAAAATCCACAGCCCAGAGCAATTGGACCCAATTTGGCAAAAAACGAATGGGATTCAACCGACACGTCGCTAAAAATGAGTAAAAACCACCGTCGACGGTGGCAAACCCAGTCACCTCTAGGGAGACCAGATAACCATCTGCCGATTAAGAAATAGGGCACAGTTCGAACATCACTCATCAGACGTCCTAATCTCCAACGGGACAAAGAACGACCGCAATGTGCAACTGCAAACACAAGACTAACATTGATCCATTATTCCTCACTGAGTGCCTTGTTCGTTTCAACAAAGGCAGAGTTTTCTTGTGGAGAGAATATGAGGGATCTGATGACAAAGGAAATACATAACGTCTAGAGTTCTTTAAGCGATCGGGATAAGGACGCAACTTTGAACACTAAGCTAATAAGGAGGAGATTGGCTAATGACCTTGGCTGTCGATGCTAAATTACAAAAAAAGTTTTCATAATCAGTTAGTATAATTTACAGTACCTTGCTATTAGGCAAACCGTAATTCCCCATACAAGTAAATAGACGGCCGAACGCATAGTTCTCGCGGCTTAATTTTAATTAAGTTTTCATGAATTATAAACAAAGGTGAATTAAATTAGTACCTATTCAATTCAATTATTCAATATACCATAAAAGATCTGCAATATTCCTATGGTAGATCCCGAAATGATATAATTACAAAATGCCTGCTATCAATTTTCACTTCCTAAGATTCAATTTCGTCGATTTGTAGAAAAGGTACCTACAAAAGCCTCTTATTGGACTGTCCCTCCGAGCGCTTTTATTTGCAAGTTAAAATACCCATTTCGTTTTTTTTTTCTTTAACCACTCCTGGGAAACTATAGGAATATAGATCGAGCCCAAGCCTTCTATTTATACATCAAATCAACGTATTCAAGTTTTAATTATGTGAAAAGTTCTGGAAATGTACAGCATTGAAAATGGTCTTAAATAAATAACCGTCCTGTTATGAGGTGATCCATTTTAATTTTAAAGGAAAGGTTGGCACGCCTCGTTTGGTAATATTAATTTAGATAAAAGTCACCTCCTTGGCGTTGCTGGGACTACCAAATTCCTAATCAACAGAATCATAAACGCGTGGCTAAGGGAGTATATAAATGTACAATGGTTTTGGGAAAGAAAACCAAGACCAAAAAAGCCAGGGAGTCAAACAAAGGATATCGCTTTCCCCAAGGCTCTACGCGATAGCTCTCGATTGACGCTAATAGAAAAAACAAGGATGGTGGTGAGGAAACTTCGGCACAGGCGGCCATTTACAACTACCGGACACTACTGGCGTACGCGGAACGACCTACTCGCAATCGGGGATAAAGTTAGACAGACATTGAGGACTTTCGTCCAAACCAGCGAGGTTCCTGGAAAAAGGTAAGGCCTACAAATTAAATCAACAAAAAGAGCTACATGATGATAGAGACCCAGAAAGCTAACACCCAGTACCAAAGAAGGAGATGATCCAAATAGCCGAAAGGAGATAACCATGAAGCACAGGATTAATATCTGGGAGCGTACATAAGCAGCCCACTCATAAAGGCACAACACAGCAAAGACAGAATAACCAACGCATTCAGAATCACACAGGTATTGGAAACGGAACTTCATACGAGAAAAGAAATTACCGGACAGCTTGAAAATGATTTACAGTCACGATCATCAGCACCGACAATCTATACGGAGTAACCCTTCAGTCTAGACAGGGAGCAACAGACGAACATTGAGGAGGGCGGAGCGGAAAGGCATTCCGGGATACTGATGGAAAACAGCAAAACCTCAGAAAGCAGCGAAAGAACTACTAGAGGGAAAGACGATCACAGCACGGAGACTGAAGATGAGGCAGATGAGATAGTGGGACATATAAACAGGATACAGGATGAGAACAAAGACACAATCCATCTGCCAAAATGTATTTTCTCGGAATGAAGGTGGCCGACCCTGCTTCAGATGGAACACCACATACGACAAACGGTAGAGCCTCGTGGAACTTCCATGGAAGATGGGAAGAGTGGCGCAGAGACAAACATCAAATGACAGAAAGAAAGCAGAAGAATACTGGAGGTGAGGAAGAATAAGCATAAACACAAGTAGCAAGAGGAGTAGAGGAGGGGACAGAAAGTAAACGCAGGGAAGAGGACAGCAAATGTAAAATACTAATTCCATATTATACCAACCGATGTTCGACAATTTCTGATTAATTGAACGATCGCGTCAGAACATGCGAATTACATTGTGGGTGAGGACTGTAATTATACAAGGGCGGATCGTAAGCTTTAATTGGAATAGTCAGCTCAAATACTTAATTGTAAATTACAGAATATCGAGAAAGTGGTTGCGCCGCCAGAAGGGTTTCGCTACGGCTTTCTTTTCTCGGTATATGAATGCGAGTGGGCTGTTGACAACTGGTTTACGATAGGGATCTGATAGGAAGGGACATGGGAACGGAAATCTGAAGCCTTTTTGTAACGCGATAGCGAAGCTTTTCAGTTAAAACGAAAAATGATTGGGATTGTGTTAGACTTAGGTAAGAATTCGTTTTTGCTACTGCTACATAGCAAAAACAACTAGTTTTCCGGAAACGTGTAAGGTTGTCTAGTAGTTATACCATTAATTAACTAGGTAAGTACTTTTTATCTTGTAGGTTTTAAGAATTTTGTCGATTTCTACGATTTTGAAAAACGGAAAATTATAAGTAATAGTATGAACAGATGCAGTATTTTTTTCTCTAAAAAAAACTTCTTTAAACTTTTGCTCTAAAATAATTAGGGGAGCTAGTAATTAACCATAAAGATATTCCCATTCAAATCCCTGTGCTACGTCGTGCTAGGCACCACCCTGTATAAGGCTGTATAAGGATTCACTAGCATAAAATACCCCCAGCCAACAATTCCATACATTAACAGTGATTGGATTAACAAGAAATACAAAACACGCATCTGTTGAGTGAGTACGATACGAGGTACGATATGTATGTCTATGTCAGTGTGTTTAATTTTAAATAAAACTGCCCTTCTCTTCACTAGTCAACAGGTCCTAAAATTCAGCTAGATCAATTTTTTAAACATATTCATGTTTAAAGCACGCGAGCGCTGAAAGTAATGCACCTACATTTGAAAAAAAGATTATGCTCTATATTCAATATGGAATATCGACGTAAATAACGAAAATACAAAAAAGATAGGGAATTATCTTTTTTATACAAAATTTTATCTTTCTTTTTTTATATGAAACTTTACTAGAATGCACGATTACCGAGATATCAGCGAAAAAGTGGTTTGGAGTACTTTTTTTCCAAGATGGCGGCTCGAGCCCTAGGGGTTTCGGTCCCGACTTTTAGCATGTTCGAATACAAGCCCTAGTGTACCAATATACAGGGTAGTGACTTGCGTAACGCATCATAGGGATTTCAATGTAAAATTCATAACATGCGATTATTGGCTCCCCAAATTATTTTAGAGCAAAAATGTATTAAGGTTTTTTGTAGAAAATTTTTTTTACATCAATCAACCGTATTAGTTTTCAATGTTTTTCACAATAAAGAAGAAAAATTGGAAAAATAAAACCCCTATCTTTTTCAATAATCTATGTGATGCCATGGAATTTTATAATACAAAACTACGCCAATATCCATTCATGCCATGGAATGTCTGCTATAAAACAAATCAAATTCTATCAAAAAGTGTTATATTTAGAACAGCTAATTCAACATAAAGAAAGACCAAATTACTAAAAACGGTTTCTTAATATAACAATTTACAATAAATGTTCGAATAAGTCACCATTAACTGCAAGACAGTAACCAAGTCGATCATAAAATCCATTTCGAACTGCTGCTAATTGATAACTGGATATCTTTTTGTTTTAGAAAATTCCATGGCATCGCAGATTATTGAAAAGGATGCTGGTTTTATTTTTCCAATTTTCCGTCTTTATTATGCAAAAAAATTGAAAACTAATACGGTTGATTGACGTAAAAAATTTTTCCCTACAAAAAACCTTAATACATTTTTACTCTAAAATAATTTGGGGGGCCAATAATCGCATGTTATGAATTTTACATTGAAATCCCTATGATGCGGTACGAAAGTCACCACCCTGTGTACCAATTTTCAGCTTTCTTTCAATTACTTCCGCTATTCGTGGAAATTTGATCTAATTTGACTGTACTATAAGGCCCGGTTGTACAATGTCATAGTTAAATCGTGGGTTAAAAGATTTGATTGGCTAATATTTCACAAGTTGATGACCAATCGTGTTTCTGAAATCTGTCAGTTTAATCTGAAGTTTAAACCGACATTTTTAATCAATATATTAACTGTTATGTAGGTTTGACTTTAGTAATACTAATTAATTAGTCATGAAATAAACACAAAGACAGTGCCGTACTGTCCGTAATTAATGACATATGATCGCTTTAAGATGGAGCGACTCGATTTTTTAAATCAAAACGAAGCATGACTGTTTCAAAATTGATACTACAAAAGAAAATGGGAGCGCTTAATTAATTAAAGGACGAACGAAAGTTAATGTACAAAAGGAAACTTCAAATTTCTTTGTTTGTTGTATATTCCGTTTGATGCGTTCGTAATACACTGAAATTATCCTAGCATACAAAATGGTAATTTTTTTCGTAAAGTTTAACAGGAAGTTGTCTTGAAAGCTTTGTCAATGTAACTTAAACATCCTTTTTTAGTGAAATAACTTTAAATTGTAAATTGGTCATTAGGAGCATTACTTTATACCTATTACTTTTGCAGTCTCTCTCATTTAAAGTTGTAAGAAACAATAAATACAAAAAAAAATCATGTCGGTTGAATGTAGCTTAAAGTTAATAAAAAGATTGTTTATTTGCATTGTGTGTTTAGGACATCACGTACGTACGTCGTGTTACAGTAAGATTTGCTTCACTAAAACAGGCACTTATGACTATTTTCTTACAAAACAGTGGAAAAGCCTTATTCTTCCCGATTTGAATGAGGCTGTGAATTAAACAGAAAAGAAAGTTTACATAAAATTTCAGGTCACTGTTTTTATAATGTGCCTAGTTACATTCAGTTTGTATTCATCCCTGTACTTTTTAATTATCTTTTATTTTGTTAAGATACGTTTTTCTGACTTAAATAAAATGTAGCTATTGAATCCATAATTTGTTTATCTTAAAGTGGTATTATTACCAGGTAAGCTGAGGCATCATTGTTTACTTGAACAATGGTAATAATACTAATAATAAGGAACTCAAATTGTGCAAACTTTAACGCTTTACATTTTTTGCAGCGACATTTTTTTTATGTTTATACTGCTGCTCAATAAAGGGCTTTGCCCGCCCTTGTTCTCCTCTGGCTACGGCTCTGCCTTAAGGTATAATCGTTGAGTGCTCACTCAACGGTATAATCTACACTATGGACATTCGGTTCTATATAGACATAGTTTGATTTGTTTAAAGTGAATAGAAATTAATTACGAAAAGTTTAGTTTGCTACTCAATTCTGATTATAAATACGGTTGAATTGATTTGCATTTTAAGATTTATTGCTGAAGCATAACGAATATAGGTTTTATTTAACGAAAATAGCAATTTTTATGGTATACTGTTCATGTGGTACCTTGTTTAAGTTAGCCCCAATATGGCGGATGGGCGGGACTTGTCGCCATTGTTCTAATACAGTCACTGTATACATAAATAGTATATTTGCGTTACCTATGAAATGCGTAAGGTTAGTATTCTGTTGTTCCTGTGTGCTAGTACGATATAGTAAAACAACGTGTAATATCCGTGAGGCAAGCAGAGCATATTAGCGGCACAAATCTCGACACTAAGTGCATTGGACCACAAATACGTTTCTGCCGACTTGTGTCTTAAATAAACCGTTTAGAAATTCTGCTGACATATTTCTGCTAATTTCGTACCTACACGTTTATCGCCGGAGAGCACATGATGCCTTAGTACAAGATAGGTATAGACAGCTAAAATGGGGTACCGAGTTTTTTTTTCGTATCTAACCTTTAACGTTAAAAACTGAATGTCATTAATACACTGTACACAATAATGATTTCCTCATCAAGCGTTTTATAGACCCTAACAGACAGAGCGCGACTCAGCAGAGTTGGACTGGGTCAAGCATAGAGTGACCCAGTGACCCGGCGACCCAGTTAGTTTACTGACCCAGTGCCCCGGTGACCCAATGACCCGGTGACCCAGTTGATCCGGTGACCCAGCTTGATCCGGTGACCCAGTGACCCAGCTTGACCCAGTTTGACCCGGTGACCCAGTTTGACCCGGTGACCCAGCTTGACCCGGTGGCCCAGCTTGACCCAGTGACCCATCTTGACCCAGCTTTATTCAGTGACCCGTCTTGACCCGGTGGCCCAGTAATTAAATTACTGTTAGGTATCATCCAAAACAATTTCAAGTAACTTTTAATTTAAAAAAAAACTTCCTCAATAATATTCGGCAACAAGCACGTAGCCCAATTTCATTCAAGAGAACTAATAACGGGCGATCAAAAATGAGTTGCTGTCGAGTCGCCTTTGGAAGTTCAAGTTAAATATGATTTTCCATGTAAACAAAAATTCCAAAGGTAACTCGACAGCAACTCATTTTTGATCGCATAGTACCTAAAAAAATCAAATGCATTTGTTTATAGTTTGTAGTCAAGTAGTCAATGAAAGTATTTAGAGAAAATATTTATTTGGATTAAGCTAACTAGTAGAAAAAAATTAAATGTGAATGAACACCTGTAAGCAAACTGGTAAGCCCTGAAGCAAAGAAATAACATGATTCTAATACAATTCGGGACATGGAAAGTTTTTTACGGCAGTATTAAAGCAAACATCACAGAAATGGCAGTTGTCAAGCAATCGAGTATTATTTTCAACAAATCAGCATTTCATTTATTGCATAATCTGTACACTTGAACCGAGGGCACTGACTTAACTGCGTTATTCGATCAAACTAGGTGACTGGGTCGAATTGGATCCCCGGGTGAAATTGGGTCGCTGGGTCAAACTGGGTCACTGGGTCAAGTTGGGTCACTGGGTCAAACTGGGTCACTGGGTCTAACTGAAAAGAGTATGAAGTGACCCAGTGACCCAGTTTAATTTAGTGACCCAAGTGACCCAGTGACCCAGTCCAACTCTGAGCGCGAGCAGACAGCATATCACTGAACGCCGTGTTCTGTAGTGGCCACACAGAAAGCGATCTAAATTTGGCAATCTATAGTATAGGATTTTCTTACGTTTGCACGCACGTCGTCGCTGCATTACATCTGAATTAGGTATGTTTACATAGTATCTGCAATCGATAGAAAAGAATAAATATTGTTGTGTAAACAACTGTCTTTTAATTTGGGACACTTAGAATGGACTCGGGTGCTTAATTGTTAATTAGGTCATCAAAATTGTGTTTCCTTTGTTTAATGTCATGGGTCTAGTTACGTCTTAACACAAAACATATTTCAATACGAGCGTTAAGGCACTTCTGGAAATTATAAGTTAATAAATAAATTTTTGTGTATTATCGAGTTGCTTGTTAGCCCAAATGTGACAGTTCGAGTTAATTTATTAGATTTTTCTTTTATTTATAACAGATAAAGATAATTGTTGGGAGGTAATGTTGTCAGTGTAATCATTAAAAAACTGTTTTCTTTGGTAGAATTTGTTAGAATTAAATAAGTTTATCTCATACATTTGTGTGTATACGTGCGGTATCTGCAGTTTATTATTTAGTTACTTTTTAGCGGAATAAGTTGGCGGATGTTGCCAAACGTTATTTCGTTATTTGTTGACATTTAACACTTCAGCTCGATTTTTGCGTGTGAAAGTTTTCGGTTATTGTTGTGGTTGTTATTATTCATCTTCGCTCTTGGTGCAAAAAATCTGTTCTTTTCAAAATAAAATTGCCGTTTTGTTTACATACCACCGTTATTTGCATTCGTAAACGCCACAATGCCGTAACGTTTGAACAGCAAAGAAATTTCTTGCCTTTAATTCAATTTTGTACAGGAACGAGATACCGGGGGTCCCTTATTGCCATTAGATTCTGTTCGAGGAATAGTTTCAATTACTTCTGACTACTTCGCCTAACGAAACTTTGATATCGGCACCAAAGAAATGTTGCTGAAATACGAAAGTTACAGACACACATTCATTGAGTATTACGCCTATCCGTTGTATAATATATGACATGTATGCAAATAGTAATGTATTGTTTACTAAACTACTTGTTTTAAGAGAAACAAATTACGTTGGCATCTATCCATGCTAATCTAAAAGCGAAACAAACGTTGACAAAACACCATTATACGCAATTACTGCAAGAATGCGGTTTTAAGTGGAAAAAAGATTAACCACGTCGTGGTCTAATGGAGTTACCTCACATTGCCCGAAAACAAATCCATTTTTTAAAAACGATAGTAGTTCTCGTGACTATTTCCCTTTCATAGTTTTTTCTAACTGGACAAATAACGATGTCAAAAATCCGAAAAATGTCTTTTTCGAAAATGCGCTTGCATTCATTTATTTTCAAAGATATCAAAAAATAGTTTTAACAATCGCTTGGTAATTTTTTCTCCGCTTTCTGGTGGTGCTAAAATAAAATTTTTACTACTTGTGAGTATTGAGTAAATCAAATCAACTTTCTTATTTTTTGGATGCCATATTGAATTTTTATGTAGGTATGTCATTCGATAGAGACAAAAATTACAAAATGTTTGTCAAATATCGTGTATTGTTGATGTCATCAAATCGAATCAATCAAATTATAATGTAAATTAATTAACTTTACGTATATACATATAGCATCCCCTTACCTCTTAAACCCAAATTCTTCAAAGATCATGAAGTAACTGAATTAATGTCGCATCGTTATCGATTGGATGCTAAGTCAAATTAAGCCTTTGCCTTCAGGTATAAACAGCTTATTATTTAAATTACGCTTCATGCGGTTGTTTCCAAGTTACTCATAGTATAGTTATATTATTTCAATGATGCTTGAAATTACAATTTGCATAGCCCATAGGCGGCCGTGTTGAGTTCAATTTGCGTAGACAGATGTATTTGAAACGTTACATTATATGCTATTCAAATATTAATAAAGCCAAAAGCACCCACCCAATAAGCAATATGAGACAGTCGAGTTATTTATTTCAAAGGAGTCAATTTAAAAGGAAGCGACGAGATACAAATATTCAGCGTCGCCTTACATCTATAAGACATATCAACAGAGACTTTCATATAAATATAAATTACCATATAAATAACGGCCAACACACAAGAGCGAAATCCCAAATAAAGCTCACGTGGCGCTATTGGTTGTATTATCATTGATCCCTGTCGGTCCATGGGGATCTAATATTTCAAAAGCGCGAAGACACAACGGGGCACCTGTCCAATTATAGAGATAGGTAATATTCGAACTGGGAGTATATATACGAGTAGTACTGCTGCTAAAAATTCTTTTAAAATAAGACATTGCTTTCAAAAATCATTGCAGCCGCTCCAACCCAATAGACTATGGATTAACTCAATGGCCCGTATGAATAAAAGTAAGCAAATGCTTATACTTGCAAAATTCGAAGTAAATACTCGTAAGTGCCCCCTCACACTGGGCTGCTTAGCAGCGCTGCTAAACAAACCAGTATAAAGGGGCGCTTACGAGTATTTACTTTGAATTTTGCAAGTATAAGCATTTGCTTAGTTAATAATAATAATAATAATAATAATAATAAAATAACTCAACCCAAACGCAACAACCTTAACAGAACTACATGCTCACAACATACTGTACTAATATCCCCACCAAAAACCCAAGCAACTACACAAATACAACCTCAAGAACAAAGAAACACCATAAATACAAGTAAGGCAACATGTACCACAAAGACAGGTCCACCAAATAAAGTTACACGTCCTAGCACAGTTAAAAAACACAAAACTCCTTCTTCACAGAAACACACCACGTTATCACAACCCACTCGTATTCAACCCAAACGCAAAGCCAAAGAAACACTTACACAATAAAATCCATTTAATGAAATTACAGGAATTATTATAATGATTCTGTTTTGTTTTGTTTTGTTTTCCTTTTTTTTGATAGCGTTGGCTATTGTGCCCATCAATACCTATGTTGGTAAGTATGAATTACATACTATCCCTAGATTGCCAATGCACGTGTTTTTTTTTAAGGACCCTACATAACACTGCACCAGACACAGATACTAATCGTTACTTGATTTTAATCCGTGCGATTAGTTAACCAGGCTAGACCTGAGTTCTCACAAGAAACACCGACCATAATAATAATAATAATAAATGCCTTTATTGAGTCAGTGATAAATATAATAAATGGAAAAGTTTCAGAGGCGAAGTTCAGCTCACAGAATGCGCTGCTCTTCCACTTAACCTCTGTTGAGAAACAAATCCGGCGTAATTACATGATCATAATGTTCTTAAAATTAAGCATACCGATAGGTAGTAAACTGCTACTGCTGTGAATTGTTATTCATGAGCTTATTGTCTCTCTAAATACCTGGAAATTATAGCTTTACGGAATTTCTGAGTAGTGAATGATTTTAGATTCGTTGGTAGATGATTCCACAGGGTCGCTATGTTATGGATCGCTTGTACATCGTAGTGCGGTGTGCTGGCACGGAAATTGTGCCCCTGTGCCGTAGGTTTAAGTGATGCACATCCGACCTGAAGCTTATTTTTTCCCATAGATATGAAGGGCTCTTGGTGGTTAAAACCTTATAGTAACAAATCAGAGCGTGAACTTCTCTCCTATTTCTCATATTAAGCCATTTTGCTTCGCCTAGCTTCTCCGAGATGTGATGTATTGAACGTGGTACACAGTATATAAATCTCAAACAGGCGTTCTGCAGCCTTTGCACCCTTTTTACCTCCACACTGTCAAGACATGGACCGTAGACTACATCGCAATAATTCAGATGTGAGAGCACTAAGCTATCACATAGCATCCTTTTGACTTTCGTGTCTAATACATCTCTATTTTGGTAGAGTAGTTTTAATTTACCGAAACCTAATCTGATCCATTTACTTATATGAGATTTAAATCGTAACATAGTCTAGTGTCAGCCCCAAGTTTTTTTCCTCGGTACTGCAGCTAATTTTTGTGTTTCCTAAAGAGATATTGACATTACTAATTAAGCTGTCGTAAACGTGACCACTGCTGAAAAGAATTGCTTTTGATTTTTCCGGATTTAGCTTCAGTGAGTGGGCTGTAGAGAGTTTTAGTAGTAAGTCCAAATCCCGGTTGATTTTATTGCACGCTCCCACTACGTCTGTAGGACTAAAGGGTAAGTATAATTGCGTATCATCCGCGTATAAATGTGAATTTACATATTTTAATCTGTTTTGGAAATTGGAGACATAAATTGAGAAAAGAGTCGGGCTTAGAATGGATCCTTGCGGAACTCCCGATTTAATTTTCAGATAGCATGATTTTTTATTGTTGTAAACAACTCGTTGCTGCCTATTCTGCAGAAAGTTTTTGAAAAAAGTGGTGGCCTTACTTGATATCCCATAACTGTGTATAATTTTTAATAAGGTTTTATGGTGTATTGTATCGAAGGCTTTCGAGTAGTCTAGTAGTATCAATAAAACAGCCTGTCTATTATCAATTGCTGAGAGGATATCATCTGTTATTTTAAGGAGACCAGTTGCGCAACTGTACCCGGCACGGAAACCTGATTGATTACAGGGTATTAAGCGGTTCAAATTCAAAAAGTTGTTGAGCTGAGTATTGAGGACTTTTGAGAGGACCGGAAGAATTGATATAGGGCGGAGATCTCTAAGTTCAAGGGGCGTGGGTATTTTATTCAGGGGAATCACGTGCGCAATCTTCCAGCACCTTGGGAATACCGAGTTTAATATACAATACAATATAAAGAGCTTATATCCAACCAGGTGTCTTGAAATATACTTAAGAAAATTTTCACACAGGGTTGTACACCGAACCTATTGCAAGCGACTTTTATTCATACGGGCCATTGACTATGGTATATTCATGACAATTCGTATTTGGCTAAATTAATTTAATGTTTTATAGTCTACCACCGGAATTGAAGGAATATACCTCGGAATATACCTACGTTGGGACGATATACGGAGAGAGAGGTGTTAGTGTTTTGCTCGGCGTTTTGTAGATTTATCGATTCCACATCGAGTCAACAAAGTCAGAAAATTAGCCGAGGGTGCAACATGTTTCGTTTGGGATACACCCTCAAAAAAGTGACGAAATTTGAATTTCTTCTTTAACTTTTCTCTCAGCAACCATAAGTCACAGAGACTGGTGGCACGTCTTTGAATAGGTTTTGAAGTACGGACTATCCGATTTTGTAAAAAAATTTTCAAAATTCCTACCAGGCAAGGGTGCACCCCTAAATGGGGGTGCAAAACAAAATTCTGATTTCAAGTAAATTTGTTGTCTGAGGGTTCTTGAAAATAAAAATCACGAATGTGAAATTAAGTTTCGAAAATTCGTATTTTCTGCTTCTATCAGGCGTGTCAATAAATAAATAGGCGCGATGAGTGTGGCTGAAATAGTTATACCACCACCACATTCTGATGCACGGCTGCAACGGCACGCATTTGTCGCCTATTCCGGTTTCCCTTCTAGTTACGTTGTTTATAGTTCAATGAGTACGATTCCCCGTGTCATAGAGTAAATTTACTCTATGCCCGTGTAAACAAAAATTCGAAAGGTGACTCGATATCAACTCATTTTTGATCGCATAGTACCTAGTAGGTGTACGTCAAACTTTTAAAATAGCGATTAGTTTATTCTTGAGTTTATGCCCTTCTGTATTGTTATGATTTAAACTTAGAGTTGTTACGCCACTGATCTATCTGCGGAAATGAAGCGACATTGCGACATCTATCTTCTTCCATCGACCTCGATACGAGTTAAGATGTACTGTTTTATAATAAGCATTGTTTATTCAAAATAAGCTATTTTAAACATTGTCTACGATTATTTTATTGTGTGTTTACAAACACAACATGTATCTTCAACGCTTGGTTTACAATCTAACATTTCCATAATCGCCACATCTACTATAATTTCCAAAGAATGCAATATACACAGTTAACTGCAAATGTTGTGAAACATTCGACCAACTTTAACAACTACACAAATAATCAATTCATATTCAATTTTAAAGTGACAATACGAAATGAAATCACTTTTATGTCATTACGTAAGTAGATTTCCGGTTTTATGGGGAGTCGTAGGAAAAATAATGTTAAGTACATGAATCGTTTGAAAGCGACTTTTCACACTCGTCGAATCTAGTTTTTAGCGGAATTGCAGAAGTTCGCTCGTTGCATTATTTTTGGTTTTAATCCAAAGAACTAAGGTAATACTAGTCCTGTTGCTGGATATACTTCTGTACAAAGTTGCATGTACGGAGAATCACTTGCAGCTGTCTGCTTCCTTATGGGTCAGAGTTCATGAAAAACTCGGGTGACTGCCTACTAGTACCAGCACTAGGTGTACGATAACGTCATTCTATGCATAGTTGCACAAAACCAACTTTATTGCGGTAATGATTGATCCTAGCGTGTTTTCACCTATTACTAAAAATATTTATCATTAAAAAATGAATAAATTTGGTCACCAGTAAAAATCTCGTACCCTTAGCGGTTACGAAGATATAACGAAAAATAGGTGGTTCACTACACCAAAATTTCTAGCGCGTTCTCGCGAACCCAGATCACTAAATTTCAACAGCTTTTCAACCTACCTTTAAATTCACAATATAAGTGCCGCAATTCCATTGCCAGTTCAAATTGATAGCTTCTGTCCATCTCCGGGTAACAAAATGGCGCTGCAGAACATAATCAGAAAGCGACCTTTGGAACTATCCGATAACATACTCTCCTTAAGCATCAAGGGCACTCAGTCAGTAGAGCTAATGAATGCATATTGTCGTAACAATGGCCTTTCATTGAATATCTGCAAAACAGACATGCTCTTTTTTTCACATCGGGAGCAGAATTTTAATATTCTAATTCGATCACATACAAAATCCATACAACCAAATAGCGTTGTAAAATTCTTAGGTTTACATCTAGACAGCAATCTAAATTGGTATACACATGTTCAGTCGCTTATAAAAAAATTAACGACTTCTAATTTTGCCCTGTTTAGAATTAGAAAATTAGTCAATAGTGAAACTATGCGCTCATACTATTTTGGAAGTGTGCATTTGATATTGAGTTATGGTATTGTATGCTGGGGTAATACCAATTGGATGTCCAAAATTTTAGTTTGCCAGAATCGAATACTACGTACAATGACTTTTGCGCCCCATACGAAACATTGTAAGGATTTGTTCCGGCAATTGAAAATTCTAACAGTGACATCAATATACATAATGAATTGTGCACTATATGTACACAAAAAAGTATTAAGCGATAAGATTACTAAGGGGAAAATTGAATGAGTATCCAATAAGAGCTGCCCATAAAATTCATATTCCTCCTCACAGACTAAGTTACACAGCCGATAGCTGCTATGTAATGCCTTTAAAAATTTACAATCATCTCCCCTATCATATTACTAATGCTTCATCTACTAGACATTTAAAGACTGTGCTTAAAGAAGTATTATTGATCAAATGTTATTATTCCCTCAATGAATATTTCAGTTCTGTGATATAAGTTTGTGATCTGTGTACAATAGTGCAGCGGAGAGCCGGCGCTAACTCGCTTATTTGAGGTAGTTTTTTTTTTCGGAGTAGAAAGAATTGGGACCCACACCATTTTGTTCAGAAATGTTTGAACCTTCAGAATCTCGCTTTACGACATTTTCCCGTGGTCCTGACAAAAGTTATAGGCCGCTAAAGTTGAAATTTACTCATTTTCGCGCGCGCGACTAGACCACCGAAAGTATTTATTTTCTCAGCAACTAAGCGATATACATCAATAATTCCTTTTGTAAAATGAAAGTACATTTATAGCAGAATCTAAAGCATTCAATTTACCTACCTTGTTATGGACAGTTTTTAGAAAAATGACCGTCAACTTCCAAAATTCGTGTAGCAGATGAAAAGTGCGCACTTTGAACTCTCATAACTTTTTATTTCACGATATCGATTTCCAATATTTATAGCTCATTCGATGCTCCAAAGCATTGTGATTATTTTATTTTCTATAACATTACCGTGAATTTTTCATAATAAAAAAGTTACGGTCATTTAAGTAAAAACCTACCGACCTCGCCGAGTCGGTAATCGCGAGTGAGACGGAGAGGGAAGGATAGTCAGCAGCGTTCGCTAAACAAGGAGCGATGCTTAAGAGATTTTACTTTACTAAGAAATTTCTCTCCGAATACCAAAACTAGCTATTTAGGCCGTTTAGTTTACAAATGCATTCCGCCGAGTTGCATTGTAAAATCTCAAACAATTCATTAACTCCATGTATCTCAGTTCTTTGGTGAAATATATAGGTACAAATAGGTACCTTTCCCTGTAAATTTTGGGGGTTACTCCACATCAGGTATCTCTTGTGCTGTGCTGTATATTGCAAGATCAGCAGTAACAACGGTATGATTTTGTCCCAAAGATTCAGGCTTGTTTTTTTGATTTCACTAGACGATGGTTAGGATGGTATTGTAGCTCGCTGGTGGAGAATTCAAAAACGGCATAGGTATATTATATTGAATGGTAGATACCGGAACTTACTTAGGAGGATTATCAGCAGGTACTTAGGCTGTTAAAGTCAGTTATCTGGTCGTTATCTAGTGATAGGTAAACCTGGTGGTCAATCATTTCTAGACATGCCGTCTGCATGATCTCGAATTTAAACTTAACTTAAATAATTTAAATATGTCGTCATCTCAATAGGTTCAAAACTTTTATGAGTTTATTTTTTCCCCCCGGTTCTTTTGAAATGTGTTAAATTCAACTTTCAACTTTTAATGTAATAATTCAACCCTCCGGTTGGTTGTCTTAACTTAACAAGGCTTGATAATAATTCGTTTTGAAACTTAGGACAACCTTTCCGGTTTAACCACCCTTCAGGTTTTTTCACTTGGCTTCGGCCAGTTAATAATTAAAAAACAACATGTTCGTCTTATTCGTCTTCAACGTTTGTAACTTACCGTTTTCCTGTTAAATTTCACATCGCCTGATGATGGCAGTACGCCGAAACTATAGTCGCTTTTATTTTTAAAAACTTCAACGAATAAAAACTATATGGGGAAGGTTTAGAGAGTTTTGATCACACAATATATTTCAACCCCCATTTCGAGGAACGATGGATCCAAACACCAAAAAAAAAATCCATGTATTCGTTTAGGAGCCACCCTCAAAAAAGTGGTAAAGTTTCTTTTTTTCTCAGCAACAGTTACAGAGACTGGTGGTAAGTCTTTGAATAGGTTTTGCTGTATGCCCTTTCCGGTTTTGCAAATAATTTTTCAAAATTCCTACCGCAAAAGGACACACCCCTCAATAGGGGTGCGAAAAAATGTTGATTTCGACGAAATTTGGTATCTGGTGGTTTTTGAATCTGAAATTAGTTTTTGAAAATTCGAAAAAAATAATTCCACTGCAATTCTTGGCCGGACAACGAAAATTGACAAAATTCCACGAAGTTTGTTGTCTAGGTACATACTTACGGAACAAAATTATTGAACAGTTTTTCTTAAGGTCATTTTTCAAACAAAAGTTACACTCTGACTCATTTGCAAATTGGTCTTTCGGGTCAGAAAATGTTCTCCGACAGTGGCATAACAAGTACAGTAAACGTCAATATTACATGTTCTGCTAAGGGTGTCTACCTACATTTCACAAAAATTTGTCAAATAAAAAATGATAATTTTATCACAGCGACCATTAATAACTTCGACATCAACGAGGAAACCGTCACAGAATGAGAATAAGTAGGCTATATTCTGTGGAAACAGACGAAAAAAATTCAACGCACAGTCTTTTTTCAAAAGCGAGATACATCGACAGAAGAAATCCAAATTCCTCGTTTACCTATCACTAGATAACGACCAGATAACTGACTTTAACAGCCTAAGTACCTGCTGATAATCCTCCTAAGTAAGTTCCGGTATCTACCATTCAATATAATATACCTATGCCGTTTTTGAATTCTCCAGCAGCGAGCTACAATACCATCCTAACCATCGAACTTGCCTTACATGGAAAAAATTTAAAAAGAAATTGTACGATTATCTAGTCAATGGGTGTTTCTACAACATACAAGAATTTTTTATATCTTCCAATATTTAATTGTTTGTTTGTTTAACTGTTCGTTTGTTTAATTAATGTTATATTGACTTGTTCCATACAAATGTTATTTGTCGAAGGAATTAAATAAAAATGAATGAATGAATGAATGAATCGTCTAGTGAAATCAAAAAACAAGCCTAAATCTTTGGGACAAAATCATACCGTTGTTACTGCTGATCTTGCAATATACAGCACAGCACAAGAGATACCTAATGTGGAGTAACCCCCAAAATTTACAGGGAAAGGTACTTATTTGTACCTATATATTTCACCAAAGAACTGAGATACATGGAGTTAATGAATTGTTTGAGATTTTACAATGCAACTCGGCGGAATGCATTTGTAAACTAAACGGCCTAAATAGCTAGTTTTGGTATTCGGAGAGAAATTTCTTAGTAAAGTAAAATCTCTTACATCGCTCCTTGTTTAGCGAACGCTGCTGACTATCCTTCCCTCTCCGTCTCACTCGCGATTACCGACTCGGCGAGGTCGGTAGGTTTTTACTTAAATGACCGTAACTTTTTTATTATGAAAAATTCACGGTAATGTTATAGAAAATAAAATAATCACAATGCTTTGGAGCATCGAATGAGCTATAAATATTGGAAATCGATATCGTGAAATAAAAAGTTATGAGAGTTCAAAGTGCGCACTTTTCATCTGCTACACGAATTTTGGAAGTTGACGGTCATTTTTCTAAAAACTGTGCATAACAAGGTAGGTAAATTGAATGCTTTAGATTCTGCTATAAATGTACTTTCATTTTACAAAAGGAATTATTGATGTATATCGCTTAGTTGCTGAGAAAATAAATACTTTCGGTGGCACTAGTCGCGCGCGCGAAAATGAGTAAAGTTCAACTTTAGCGGCCTATAACTTTTGTCAGGACCACGGGAAAATGTCGTAAAGCGAGATTCTGAAGGTTCAAACATTTCTGAACAAAATGGTGTGGGTCCCAATTCTTTCTACTCCGAAAAAATTTTTTGAACGATTTCGCGGCTCTCCCCGCTGCACTACAAGTACTGTTATATATACACTTATATGTTAAATAGCAATTTTCTGTATTGTATGTTTTATAATAGATGTTAGACGCATTCCATACTGTAACAAGTCGACGGAATAAAGAGTATTATTATTATTATTATTATTATTATTATTATTTTTTTTTTTTTTTTTTTTTTTTTTTTTCTTCAGGAGGGGAAATGCATTACGCACAAAGTGTGGGGCTCCCTGATACCAGGTATACCCACTAAAACCCCTCCTGAGGCGTTGACTGCTATGGTCATTTGCCATTTTATTGGTAAGAATATTGTAGTTTAGATTTTAGTTAATAGATTAGTACTTTTCAAATAGTTTATAGTATTTTTACATTGACATTCACTTGTCAGGTTTTCTACAATATCTTCTCTCACATTATACCGCTGTCTCTCTGCGTTATATTTTGGACACTCGCACAGTAAATGGACTACAGTTAGGTTTACTAAACACCGCTCGCATTGAGGGGGATTCTCATTAACCAAAAGAAATGAGTGAGTGATGGAGGTATGTCCTAACCTGAGCCGATATATTTTTCCTAGTATATACCTTTCCCTATTTGGTAGAAACATCGGACCCACATCCCCCTTGAACTTCTTTAAGAACGCTTCCGATTCTCTCCATTGCTCATTCCAGTTACTCCATGTTCTAGACTTGATTATGGATCGACGCGCGTTTTTTGATAAATCAGACATGTTTTCGTCTGTCAGGTTCAATTCACCCATAATTTCTTTAGCTCTCACCCCCAACGATCGACATCGAGCTAAGCGTGCACCTTCCATTATTTCGACCATTCCATGATAGTTCGGATGATTGCTATCAACCGCAACTTTCGCGTAATAATTGGCCACTATTTGCTTTCTCCTAATGGAAAGAGGTGGAATATTCGATTCAACGTGGAGCGACACAGTTGGGCTTGTTGGGAAGGCACCAAGTGAATACCTTATTGCTAAATTTTGGATTTTATCGATCTGTCCCAACAATGTAGCACTACAAGTGGAATAGACATGTGACCCGTAGTCTATACGTGATCGTATCAGGGCTTTGTATATGTCGAGCATTGTTTTAGGGTGGGCTCCCCATTTATGATGAGCGAGCACCCTTAAGATGTTTAAAGATTTTCGGCAGGATGTTACTAGGTTCTCTATATGTTTCGTCCATCTTAGCTCGCTATCATACGTTAAACCTAAAAATTTTATATTTCGTACGACATTAATGCTTTGATCGTTCATAAACAAAACTGGATCGTAATGTGGTCTTCGGAGTCGACAGAAATGGACACATTTTGTCTTCTCTTCGGACAGCACATATCCTACAGCATTAGCATTCTCTAGGATTTTGTTTATTGCCACTTGCAGTTTACGAGTTATTTCACCAACCGTTTTACCTGTACAACAAATCATCAAATCATCGACATAGAGACATTTCTCCACTTCCTCAGCGACACCCATGGCTATTTCATTAATGGCAATACCAAACAGGGAGCAGCTGATTATTATTATTATTATTATTATTATTATTATTATTATTATTATTATTATTATTATTATTTATTATTATGGTGGGGGTTTCTTGTGAGAACTCAGGTCTAGCCTGGTTAACTAATCGCATTATTATTATTATTATTATTATTATTTTTTTTTTTTTTTTTGGTAGGTGGGGAAATGCTCCTTAAGCACACTCCGGAAGGAAAATTTCCGGAGTAGTGTGGGGCTTTCCTAACAGGTATACCCACTAAAACCCCACCTTAGGCTCGGCTTCTAAGGCCATTTGCCTTTCAATTACACACAAAACAAACCGTCAACATAATATAAATATTACAGTTTATCATTAAAACCAATGCTACTAATAAACCTTAGAGTATTTAGGCATTTGTCCTTGGTATTAAGATTTTCCGCCCAAGTATCACTTATTTTGTTAAGATCTCGCGCATTCCTATATTCCGGGCAAACGCATATTATGTGTTCCAAAGACAAATCCACTCCACAGTGGTCACATTGTGGCCGATCATCACCCGCCAACAGAAATCCGTGGGTCAGAGCACTGTGACCGAGTCGAAGTCTGAATAGTCTCGTTAAGGCCAGACGAGCCATGCCTAAAGGAAACAAAGGCCCTATTTCAGCTTTGACCCTTTTCAGAAAGGCATCAGACTCCGCCCACTGTCCATTCCAGCGTTCATACACACGCGCTTTCACAACCCCACGTCGTGCTGTTATAGTCATGTCTACAATGTCGGCATATTCCAGTTGTAGATATGCAAACTCCTCTCTAGCTCTTTCTCCTAAGGACCTACATCTATACAGACGGGCGCGCGTGGTTACGTTTCTTAGCAGATGGTAATTCGGATGATTACCATCCATCGACACTTTGAGGTAATAATTTACCACGATCTGCTTTCTTCGAAGAGCTAGAGGAAGAATGTTTGCCTCAACGTATAGTGACTCGACGGGACTGGTCGGAAAGGCTCCAAGGGAGTATCTTATGGCAAGATTCTGTATTCTGTCCAGCTTGCCAAGCAACGTATTACTACTACATGTAGAATACACAGAACATCCGTAGTCGATCCTTGATAGTATGAGACCTTTATATAGGTCTAGCAGCGTCTTGGGATGCGCTCCCCACTTGTGGTGAGCTAAGACTCGGATGACATTCAGGGACTTTCTACATGTAGTAGCAACGTTCTGTATATGCGCGGACCAGCGTAGCTCTCTATCGAACGTTAGACCCAGGAACTTGACCTCTTGGACCACGCTTATTATGCGGTCATTCATAAATAAAACCGGGTCATAATGGGGTTTGCGAAGTCGACAAAAATGTGCAACCTTCGTTTTCTCCTCTGATAACACAAACCCAACAACGTTGGCATTATTACATATTTGATTTATCGCCACTTGTAATTTACGTGTTATAATACCGACGGTCTTATCTGCACAAAAAATCGTCAGGTCGTCGACGTATAAACATTTTCCGATTTCGTCAGCAACACCTCGAGCTATCTCGTTGATGGCAATGCCAAACAGGGAACAGCTAAGTGTGGAGCCCTGCGGCACCCCATTCTCTAAAACGTGCTCGTTTGAATAAGCGTCGCCAACTCGTACGACAAATTTCCTATTTTCCACAAAAGATTGTATAAACTTTGGCAGATTCCCTCGTAGATTATATTTGAACATATTTTGTAGTATACCATACCTCCAAGTCATGTCGTATGCACCCTTGATGTCAAAGAAGACCCCAACCAGGTGCTCGCCACTGTCGAACGTATTCAGAATACGATCGCTCAACTTGACCAGATGGTCAATAGTTGATCGTCCCTTCCGAAAACCGGTTTGATATGGGACGTATATATTGTTACGTTCGAGGAACGTTTGCAACCTCCCGTTTACCATCTTTTCCAACAGTTTGCCTAGACAAGAGGTCAAACTTATTGGACGGTAGTGTTGTGCTAACAGCGGGTCTTTTCCCGGCTTCGGTATAGGGACTACAACTGCCTGTTTCCATTCAGAAGGGTAAGTTGATTCGATCCAGCAGGTATTAAAGAATTTTAAGATGATCTCTTTCATTTCAGCACTACAGTGACGAAGCATCTGGTTATGGATACCATCTCCTCCCGGTGAACATGACTTGGTGTTACGGATTGCTTCATCTAGATCTTCTAGGTTAAAAGGTAGGTTATCATCTAGAGTTTCATCGGTATCAAAGTTTATAGGTGTCAATTCTTTCTCGATTTTAGCCTCTAGAAAAGTACGAGGATAATTGAGTGAACTGCTAACTTTATAGAATTGATCCGCAATAATGTTACTTATTTCCTGCAGGTTGTTGGTAACTACCCCATCTGAGTTACGCAGAAATCTGGGATAAGCGCAACCGATTTTACCGGATATTGCTCCTACCTTCTTCCAGACTTCGCCAGTGGTTGTCTCCGGTGTGATGGTGGAAACGTATCTTTGCCATGAGTTTCTTTGTGCCTCTAATATCCGCCGGCGACACTCGGATCTTCGTTTTTTAAATTCGATTAAATTCTCCATTGTAGGATGGCGACGGAACCTATTTATTGCTCTTTTCTTTAATAAAATTTTTTCTTTTATTTCAGGTGACCACCACGGAACCATCTTCCTTATATTGCCAGGTTTAGATCTTGGAATGCTGGCCTCGGCGGCATTTAAAATAGATGAGGTTAGCGTATGGAGATTTACCTGGCTTGGCGGGACGAGCAGCCGTGTGAAAAGTTCCCAATTTGCTTGTTGCATTTTAAATTTGGCTATCGTTCTCACAGGAGTGTTCCTGCCTTGCAAGGTAATAATTATGGGAAAATGGTCGCTATGATGCAGATCACTTTCCACTTCCCATTTTACGCTTGCATGTATCGCCGGTGAACATACCGATATATCGATGGAATCGAAAGTACCGGATCTCACATTAAAGAACGTAGCTGAATCATCATTCAACAAGCTTAAATTTTTATCCTCGATCAGATCCAACAACTCCCTGCCACGAGCATCGTCTGAGCGGGAGCCCCAAACGGTGCTGTGAGAGTTAAAATCCCCAACTAGAATAAAAGGTGCCGGAAGCTGATCTACGATTTTACCAATCTCTTGGACATCATAAGTATTATTGGGAACGTAAATATTACACAGTGTAAGAGAACTGCTAATTTCAAGTTGTACCGCTACAGCTTGATAAGGCGTATCTAGTTTAACCCGTTTATGTGCATTTCACTGGAAAACTTTTAGCTTCCATGGCATGAAGGAATAAGTCCTGGTCATTTGATTATTTTATATAAATTTTTTATAGGAACTATGGGTGAGAATGAGTGTAAGTGACACTACTCGATATGTACCGGTGCACACGCTGGCTGAAAATTGTGGGCCAAGTTTCTGTAACGCTCTTCCTGCTTTCCATGCAGTTACGAGATTTACAAGCAAACTTGGAACAAAAGCCGCTGTTCTTAAAAATAACCCATAAGACTACCTTACCCAGTTTGGAAAGACTACTGAGGAGGGTGCAAGAAGTGTAAAATTTTTTAGTGCGAGTGTTGCAGAAAGGAGGTACTACTGGTACGTTTTGCAATACCATGGATGAACTGTGACGATATCAATATCACCAAGGTCTTCAAGGACCATTGAAAATCTAGCACCCACTAGCGGAATGATAAAAGGGCATTTATTACGTGCCTTATACTACACTGTGTAATACAGGTAATATCAACCTGTTTTCGCATTATCTTTTAGTAGGGGAGCTAGCTCGAAATCCACTGAACGAGAATGATCAAAATTTTAACCGATGAAGTTCCATTTTGCCCTATCCGAGTATGCAAAAATCGACCGTCTATAGCCTCAGGTCATATTACTTAAGGCGCTGCGGGTACTTCTTGCGGTACCAATTCTAAATGGTTGTTTTTCGAGAAAAAAGTTATACACCTAATGAAAACGTTGATAATAGCTCTTAAAAAAATATTTTAAAAAATCGCGAACATTTGATAGCTCCGTAAAAAAACAATTCTTAGTCGGTTTTTCACGAACTTTCTACGGATATAACTAGGTTACGGTTGGATGAATGAAGCTGATTTTTTTACAGACTGATGATTATCTTATTATCTTATCATTAGAGAAAAAATTTAAAAAGGAAATACTGCCATAGTCATTGGCTGTACCTATCATTAGTCTGCAAAAAATTCAGTTTTTGGTTTTTTGGTTTTGTAAATGTAGAAGTAAAAAAACTATGGACTGTAAAAATCCTTTCACAAGCAGAACGTAGAAGAGGAAAACAATTTTTATCAACTATATTTACACTTTGTTTATTGCAGTAATAAAAGAAAATACTAAATTTTTTGTAACATCGTCTAATGTCCGATCACATATCTCCGAAATCCTGCGTAATATCAAATTTTGAGTAATAAACAAATTTATTCATTTTTTAATGACCAACATTTTTGATAATAAGACAAAACAGGCTAGGACCACACCTTGTCGAAATAAAGTCGTTTTACGTAAACATTTGTAATTTTTGTGTATGACGTCATTGTGCCGCTGAGTGCAGGTCATGATAGACTGTCACCCAAGTTTTTTGTAAAGCTTGACCCATATGGATGTGGATGGAGAGAGGTGATTTTCCGTACGTGTAACTTTGTATAGAAGTATACCCAGCAACTCGATATCTGTGTACATGTATAAATACTGCAGTTTTTAGAATGATTAATTAATTAATATCACAGATATCTTAGTTAATATACCGTAAAGAAAAGTAGAACCTGACCCATCTATAATAACATCTGCACCAGACCGCCGACAAAAAAAGAAGGTCATTGATCACTTAATGAGGGTGCAGTGCCATGTTAAGGGATAAGTTGTAAAATGTCATTCTTATTCTTACGTGCCGATTGAATTGAATAAGGAGCTTTGTGTTTACTGACTAGATAATAAATGAATTATTGGTAATAAGTATTAGTAATAAACACAAACAAAAGTAAAAAAAAAACCGTTAAACGGTGAAGAACGCTAGGAAGCTTTTCTGTCAAGAATTTGGCACATTTTTTTCACTACTAGCGTCTGATGACATAATTATTAACCTTTTTTGCACTTGTAAAGTAGGCTTTCTCGGGAGTTGTTCAAAGTGGTTAATAATGTGGACATTATTAACCAGTGGTCAATAAATTAAACAAATATAGCAAACGAGCTCCTGGGTATGGCTATAACATGTTCAAAACCAAATTTTAAATCTGATGTTAGTTTTGCTTTTATTTAAAGTGTATATGTATAAAATTTCATTTAAATCCCTCCATAAATAAGTAAGTTGGCACTACGCATGCGCAAAACGAAATTTTGAAACTGGCGTTAAATTTACTTTTATTCCAAGTGGCTATGTATCAAGTTTGATTTAAATCCCTCCATAAATAAGAAAGTTGGCACTGCGCATGCGCAAACGAAGTTTTGAAACTGGCGTTAAATTTGCTTTTATTCCAAGTGGCTATAATAATAATAATGATTTATTGTTCAACAGATGTTTTATACATCCAATTACAGAACAATTACAGAAATTAAATATGGCATGATTGAAAAATAAACATAATATACGATTACGATTGATGTATCAAATTTATTTCATTTAAATATGTGTTTTATATGGCTAAAGCTATGCGCATATTGAGTTTCATGCAATTCGGTTCATAACTAACGCAGATGTCAAAAGGGCCTACTTTATTTTTTGGTCTACATTGCATTCACGAACTGCGATCTATAAATATGATAAAGAATCCACCTGCAAAATTTCATCGTAATCGGTCCATTCGTTTATGAGTTATCGTGCTAACGGACGGACGAACAGACACCGCAAAATTATAAACTCGCTAGGACTCGTTAATAATGAGAACTGTCACGCTGTCACTTTTAGAAAAATCCAACCCGAAATTTCGCTCAATAAACGTTTAGACAAGTTCTTTAAAATGAATAATTGCCACCATCCGCCATTTCCAGAGAAATTACATACCTAAAATTATTTTGAAAAAATTCGAACGAAATTACTCTTTGAAAATATCTCAATGACAGAACAAAATACGGCCTGTTTGACTTGTACTTCTACGTACTTGATCGACATGTTAAATTAATAAACAAAAAATTCTGTCCAACCGTTCACTTTCTTATCAATATAATATGTTAATTTAGAGTATTTCAAGTGTTAGTAGTGAAAAAAATAGTATATATACCACGGTAGAGAAGTCTATTATTGCCTTCGCACCTTACACCCCTCGGCGCAAGCGCCTCGAGTCGAGATGTAATCTTGGTGCTCAGGCAATAATACTGTACTTGATATATAATGTACTATTGTTCACAATCTGTTTTAAATAGGCATCAGTAGGTATAACAAATTCCACCAGTATCAGCATAACATTTAAATCAAGTCGGCATTGGCGTGCAGGTCGGGAAGTACTTTGCCGACCTCGACGAGTTGGCAAAGTATGTCAAACAATTGCTCACTTCCAAACTTCAAAACAGTTGATAATTGACATATTACATATATGATTTTGAATAAAAGATTAAAACAAACAGAATTATTCGATAACCAAAAATACCTTCCAAAATCAGAAATGTGAATGATAATATATTCATTGCATTAGTGGAAGGTTTAATTTTCAATAAACTTTACATTGTTTCTAGGAATGGCAATTGATGCAACTTTCTGAATATCATTTCAGCACTTTTGACGAAAGTGGAAACAATGTCGAAACGCTGACCCTTTTCCACGAATCAGAGATTTGAACTCACACTACACTTAAAAATTATGTCGGATACTATAAGCACAGCTATAAGTATAAATTATAAAACAATGTCTATAACTAATCAAAACTATATTAATAACTTTGAAAGTATTCCAACAAGGTCCCTTTAAGCGGAGAATTAGGTCGACTTCAGAACGGAAAAAGAATTACATACTTTCTATTGTGAGGCAAAGTTTCCGCAAAGTCGTCAATTATTATTTCGTTCTTAATTACAAAAAACGAATATTACGAGACCTACATAGACCGCAAAGCCTTAAACAATGATTGTTGTAAATCGTTAAAAACTGGAAAACTGCAACACCGTACCCTTAATTTCTTCTGTCTTTGGAACTCTCCCTACTACAAAACTATATAACAGTATTTTCTTTTTTTAAGAGCACACACTGAATTACATGTGTTTTCCCTTCCTACTCCTTCGAAAACACTCGGTCGGGAAAGTCCTATATGCGAACCTATGAAGAAGGGAGTAAACTGTATAATGATTGAAAAACTAATGGTCTTATACAGCCTGGTTTTGATATGGCCCATTCCGTCTTGCTCGCGGTGAGTCTCGGTCCGTTGATGTGGTGCGCTAACAATGCAGTTACTTGACGGCCTGTTTGTGTCGGTTGTTCTACAACCGGACTGTCCTATTGGAAGCGGTAGGAGAGCAAATTTGTATACTTATGCCAGTAGGAGCGTTCCAGTTTTATCACCCTAGTAGCGGTCCGGTTTATGAGCGATTCGTAGGTATTTGAAATGTCTTGGGTTACGATTTGTGAACGCGGGGCTTACTTATACTGTCCTTTTCGGATTTTATACTGCTGCAGCGAAACATGGCTCTTGGTATAACAATCTCAAAAGTCTGCGAGTTTAAATGTACATTACGAATATGTTTATTCATTATAATAGCCTGTGATGAAAACAATAACCTAACCTACATTTTAATTAATAACAAATTGCAACTTTGAACTTTAACGTTTCTTTCGCATGCGCAGATTGTACGGAGATTTAGGCGTTTTATCTCAACGTCGAGTATACCTACACTACATGGTTGTGATCTAATAACGGATAAATTCAATAAAAATGAAATAGAGGTGTGTTAGGAAGTACGCACGGATCCGTCGATTAGCAATTTAAAAAGCGCTCTTTTTGATGTAATAATTGTATACAGGGTGTTCCAAATTTGATATATGACGTCATCGACTATTTTATTATATGCGATATTTGTACCTTTGTTAAAATCTAAATTCTACTCCAACTTTTATTTATCTCTATCTATTAAGATGTTAGCCGTCGTCGTCGTTCGTCAAACCGTAGTGTGGTAACTGCCACGCGGGCGGCCCGAGTTCGATTCCCAGTCGATGCAGAATTTTTTTCAATTTTTATATCCATCCATCTCTATTAAGATGCTTGTTTTAGTTAAAACTATAACCTTATATTAATCAAAAAGATCATTGTTAGCAAAGTGTAAATAGCACAAAGACTCCAAGTAATATGAGCGGAAAATTATAATTTAATACCTACTCCTGAACTCATGATAACTCATCTGAGCAATGACTCCCTCCTGGACTCCCTTGAGCAAAGCAACTCGAAAGCTTTTGAAAAAGTAAGGACAACATTTCAAACGGCGGTTTGTGTGCTCGGACTGTGCCAAAAGAGTGGTCCCCACTTCGAATTGATTTGTACCTAAACGGAACAAGATTTACTATAATACTCTTAACTAAACTAAAAGGTAATATCCATCATTTATCAGATCGATAAAGATAATATCAGAAGTGGAGAAATGAATGTTTCAAATCCACTAATTATTAGATGATCCCTGTACCGATGATTCGACTAGAGTTTAAATTTCCGGGTTGATCGAAGCGGAGAATTAAATGGGTACCGGAAACACAATAGCAGAATATCTCAACATTCCCAGGTAGTTCTGGGTGATAATAAGAAACGCCCCATACTGAAAATTGATCTGGTATTTCCATTCCCTTACGCGTAATTCTAATTACACCCAATGCAACAACTGATTCCAATAACTGATGAACAAAGTAACAAATGTATAACTGGACTGATAATTTGGAGAATTGTCGCATGCTCTCAAATGGCTGAAATTTCGCACATCAATGAAAAGAAGTTGAGGAAGTATTGACTTTTTTGTTCGGGACGTTTCAAATGGGATGAATATTTCCCGTAATTTCTACTAGTCCGTGGAAAACAGTCAGGATAGTGAAGGCTTCTAATCAATGGTATTTTAAAGTTAGAATTTATTTTTTTCCGGGCAAAATGTACGTTAACTCAACAAAAATTATTCTCCGAAACCAAAAGCGGCACATCGGCATAGAAAATAAGACTTGGAGCACGATTTTGGCAAAGTGAGCGACGGTTGTCTCGATTAAGGGTGCCAACTTAATCAAAAAGAAATTTACAAATTGCGAAATAAATTTCAGTTATATAGTTTATTTTATGATTTTCAAACGATGAAAAATTTGATCCAGTGCTTTAAAAATAGAATGTAATGTGGTCATTTAGTTCGAGCAATATTAAATAATTGATATGCTTTTAATTCATGCCAACCACCAATCCCGCTAAAAGGGGCAATTAGTTTTACTACAAAATCCGACAGCACTCACAATTATGATTTATGTAGGAAATTTGTTTTGAGAAAAAAATCATTAGTAGCTTTATTCATCAGGTATAGTTTGTAAATCTAATGCAAGAATTGCATGAGCGTGCTTGTTTTATTCCTGAAGTGATTTAATGAATTGAACTATGACCTCATTTGATATTATCTATACGTCGCAACATTATATTTACTTAACAATCTCACCGCTTCGATCACTAATCATAGACTGCCTCAAACTTTCGGAAGTTTTTATTTTTATTTTGACCTTAATGCGAACTCCGGCGCGTCGAAAAAGTAGGTCTAGGTTAGCATCGGTTAATGTGTAAGCGATTGATTGCTTTCCGGAAAGGCGTAGAAGAAAATGCACTTACGTGAAGCGGGTAACATATCGCTATAAAGCGGTGGATTATTTTTTTCATTTTACAATAAAATTTCGATCAATGAAGAACTATTTTTACCGCCACGTCGCGTCGCGTCGTGACGTCCTCACATTGTTCTCAAAAACTTGACATAAGCCAGAAGAAAGTTCTTTATGGTGGTTTTATTTCATGTGAACGAGAATATTTCAATGAGATTTGCATTCATCTAAGCATTAATTACTGTCCATATACCTTTTCTTGCACTTAACCACACTGTAATAGTTATTTATGCATTAAGGGCATAAAAGTGATGTTTATATTCTCGAGGGCGACAAGAGCAATATGTGCTGCATAAAAATGATGCAAAATTAATACAACTTTGCGATGATTGTTGGGTAAATTTTAGGAAAAAGGTCATTTTTCTACTTAACCATGAATCGTACGCCCTCTAGCGGCAAATGGTTTTGGTTTGGTGAATGAAAGCGAGAGATCCTCGGAGAAAATTAATGCGAGTAAAGCAGAAAAATCGAAGAAAGGGCAACATATTGTTCCGATGGGCGATGGCAATGGGATTCGGATAACTAAACCGAACGGTAAGATTTGTGTCTTCTTGATGGTAACCACTCTAGCGTCAACGGCGAAAAAGCTCGGTCCATGTCTTTGGATGAACGCCAGAAGGTAGCTCTACACAAGAACAGCTGTTTTAATTGTTTGAAATGGGGCCATACAGTGCCAAGTCCAGCTTAAGTGTCAATGTTGTTCTAAGCATCATAGGAGCTGACATAGCTGGTAGCTTGTTGACTGCGTAGATTGTGCAGTACAATGGGCTAGTAGCACTAGAGCCTTTATTGGGATGGACGTTTAGGGGAAAATTGACTGTAACTACTTCCGAACGAAATGTTATAACTTTAAATGTTGTTTCTCTATTAATTCAAGATCGTGATATTGCCAACTTGATTGAAGAAGGCTGCTAGTAATGAGGTAGAAGTCCCTTGGACTAAAGATCATTTGCCGCTATCGTCCAATAGAAGATATGCAGAGAAAAGATTATTTTCGCTTACAATTGGAAAATCCCTTGTTGGACTATTACAACGTTTTGCAAGGTTAGTCTAAAGAAGGGATTATTGAACTTGTTCCAAAACAATGTCTCAATCAAGAAGGGCATTATCTGGCGCATCGGCACGTAGTAAAAGAAGATAGCATCACTACATTGCGACCAGTAGGTATTCAATGCATCGGAGAAAACTGAGAACTCTATTTTGTTAATCGTATGCCAAGAAACGAACCGAATTTGATAGAATTGATTCCCAAAATGCATTTGGACATAAAAAAAATTGTTGGAGCAATATCGACAGCATTTTTGCCCTAAAAGGGATCGAAATAATTTAAAAGTTCCTTTGGTGATCCGATCCGCGAGCTGCAGAAATAGTTGAATATAGAGACATGCACTTGTTGTTTTCGGAGTATCTAGCAGTCCTTTTTTGTTGGGAGCAGTTATAAAATCCCATTACAAAAGTTTGTCGATAAGGAATCATCTAACCAGGCTGTGGTGTCCAAATTTTTACGCAGCTTTTACGTCGACAATAATTGTGTAACGAGTGTTGATAGCGAAACTGAATTGAAAACTGAACAACAGTGTGAAAAAGAATCGAACGTTCTCGGAGAAAGAAACACGCTGTGCATTAATGCAACGATACTAAACACCGAACAAATTAAAAAGTAATCAGTTGAATAGGAATTTAACACACTAAACCTTCCCCATACTTCTTTATTAAAAAATTGTGAATAAAATCACATAGCGACTATAGTTTCGACCTAAGTCATTTTCAAGCTGTAGGAAAATTGTAACTAATAACGAGTAACAATCTTGAAATATACATACCTTGAAATTTAAAACATCAACAACAGAAAATAGGAAATTGAAAGTACAGAAGTTACATTTTTATCAGTATGCTGGAAAGAACATGTGTTAACCACTAGTTGAACATAATTAATACTTACAGGAAAAAATTTTTTCAATATAAAACAGTTGGTGTTAGGACATAGAAAAGTGGAACAAAATTAACAGTCATGATATATCGACGATTAATTAATTAATTCATGCCATTAGAAAATGGACGCAGCCATCTTGTACAAATATAGTCAACGACTTAACTCGAAAGGTAACGAAAGGGGAAAGGTTAAAGAAGGAAATAAAAAGCGGGAAATTTAAAAAACAACAAGGTTAAACAGGGCCGGATTAGGTAACGGGACGAAGTGAGAAGAAAGGTGAAAGAATGCAACATAGCTTGCATTAGGCTATTGTTATTTAATTATACTAAAATTTTTTGGGGCCAAACTACCCAGTGCCTGCTGATGGCAGATGTCGGGACTCGCGGGAAGATAAGTGTGCCCTCAAGTTAAAAAACCCCCCGACATCTGCCATCAGCAGGCACTGGGTAGTTTGGCCCCAAAAAATTTTAGTATAATTAAATAACAATAGCCTAATGCAAGCTATGTTGCATTCTTTCACCTTTCTTCTCACTTCGTCCCGTTACCTAATCCGGCCCTGTTTAACCTTGTTGTTTTTTAAATTTCCCGCTTTTTATTTCCTTCTTTAACCTTTCCCCTTTCGTTACCTTTCGAGTTAAGTCGTTGACTATATTTGTACAAGATGGCTGCGTCCATTTTCTAATGGCATGAATTAATTAATTAATCGTCGATATATCATGACTATGTTAATTTTGTTCCACTTTTCTATGTCCTAACACCAACTGTTTTATATTGGAAAAATTTTTTCCTGTAAGTATTAATTATGTTCAACTAGTGGTTAACACATGTTCTTTCCAGCATACTGATAAAAATGTAACTTCTGTACTTTCAATTTCCTATTTTCTGTTGTTGATGTTTTAAATTTTAAGGTATGTATATTTCAAGATTGTTACTCGTTATTAGTTACAATTTTCCTACAGCTTGAAAATGACTTAGGTCGAAACTATAGTCGCTATGTGATTTTATTCACAATTTTTTAATGAAGAAGTATGGGGAAGGTTTAGTGTGTTAAATTCCTATTCAACTGTCTACTTTCTGACCCCGTTTTGAGCTTTACCACCATGGATTCCCACCAAGAAGTTAAAAAGTAATCGTAAACGATTTACAAAAAGCGCATTTCCACTTGCATTCATTTCACATTTGCAACTTCTGTTAAAATCGTAAAATTCCGGCCACAAATATGACAGATAGCGTTGCAAATGTGCAATCCATTTTTGACGTGCTACTCGAGGTGCTACTTCAATTTCAGTTTATAAGAAGAATTTCATTTCAATGCTTTCATAAATAAAAAAGTTGACACTGCGCATGCTCTAACCTAAATTTTGAAACGAACGTTAGATTTTCATTTATTCCAAGTGCCTATGTATCAAAATTCATTCAAATACTTTTATAAATAAAAAAGTTTGTAATTCGGTTTATAAATGGCCGAGATGCAAAAGGGCACCAGTGAATTTTGAATTCATTCGACTCAACTTTTGGCATTGCGAATTATATGGCTAAAGCTATGCAATTCAGTTCATAACTAACGGAGATGTCAAAGCGATCGGACATTTACTAAACAAATTTATCGTTCACATGGACAGATAGATAGACATACAAAGGAACTGACGGACAGACCAACAGACAGACGACAGACAGCAATACAAAATTATAAACGATCTCTAGGAGTGTTAATAAACGGCAAAAGTGTAAAAGTATGGAAACATGTAAAAACGGTTTTTTTGGTTTTTTTACAATAACTTTTTTAGCAATAAACGCAGAAAAAATTCCTTCGTTGGTGCAAGCCTCGACACCATAACGAACTAAACAGCGAAAAAAGTAGAACAATAGCTCTTAAGATAAAGAACTAGTAGCGTCTCAACGAAAGAGCGGACGGACGGACAAAGTGGCCACAATAGCGCATTTTTAGTGCATTTCCACAAAAATAGAAAAATGCGCTATTGTGGTCACTTTGTCCGTCCGTCGTGGGTGTGGACCTCTCAGGTCCTTCAACCTCCAGGATGGACCGAAAGGCCTGTCTGTCGGTATGTCTGTTGATCTATTTGTCGGTCAGTCTGTCGGTTTGTCTGTCTGTCTGTCTATTTGTCTGTCTGTCTGTCGGCCTCTTATGTTCCGGCTTCTTTTCAAGACATACCTGTGAAATACTTGAGTATTAATGCTCCACATGGGACTAATTGCGCAAATTGTTGGTGATTGTCTCTGGTACTTGGCCCTGTTTACTGTGCTTAGCTCTATTTACTTGAAAGCGAGTTTAACTTGGAGTTAAAGCATTGTTCTCTAGTTCTTGAAGGATCTGGGAAAGCGATAGACATAAAAAAACAGTAAATAAACAATAACGCTACTTGCAATTTGGACAAAAATAACATCGAGTGTAAAACATTCAAGCGCTACTAGATTAAATTGTTAGTTTACTTTTGGATAGGGAAAGAATTTAATTTAAAAAAAAAAACGAAATACTATCGTAAAAAGAATGGTTTTGCAATAATAAAAAAATGATGGCATTTCATTTATAAAACAGTTGAAAGTCGCCATTTTGAAATAATTCGTCCACTTGAAAATCTGATATCATCATCGTGTATAAAATGGTCTGACACATATTACTGCCAAATATTTTGAAAGTAGTACGTACCCATAATGCAAAATGTATGCATTTCATAAATGGTATTGTTGATTTGATAAATTTATGATATCGATTTCCCTTCATGCGAAATTGAATTGTGAGCTCGACACCAGGGTATAATGTTTGTTTTCCGTAATTTGTATGTAATTTTAGTTATAATAAATATTTCTGCACGCGATTATTTTATTCAAATACAATCAAACAAAATGTAATATTTCAGCAAGTTCATGATTTGTGAAAAACCTACGAATGGTGGGAATATACATTAATTAACAAATTTCAGGCAGTTATCAAATTTATGGATAGATTAAATCCTTTCAAGCTTTGTTCCAATAATTGGCTTGCAAATGACGTCCCAACCTGCTTCACAAACTTGCCTTCCAGTTAGGATTCTCTACCTACTATATACATGTATATGGCACATAGGTAGGTAATATTTACAATACTATAAGTTGAACTGGTATGAAATCAAAATTTAATGTAAGCAATGCAAAGTGCTCGGTACCTGACTGTTCTATTTGCTTGAACGGAATTCAGTGATTCATATGTACATGTGCAAACACAAACACGGGCCACGTACAGTAAATTTGCAATAACTGTCCACGTTTACATTTTCAATATTGATTTTAGATTTTTTTTAACGATTCATTTAACTTTATAACAATGTGAAGCTTGAGCCGCTTTAGGCATACAAGCTTTTATACTTTGAACTTCTCGTTAGAAAATTTATGGGTTAAAGGTTCAACTTCTGTTTTATCTTAAGTTAGAGAAAATGGGAAATGACATTAAATGAGACAAACTTATGTGCCCTCTGATCAAATAGCTTTTACTTCAAGATGCATTTAAAAAGAAATATTTGAAAACACGTCTTTGAACTTATCGTAAAAATATTTGTGCATTAGACTATATTGATTCCCCGCACGACTTGCGTTCCTTTGATACCAAGTAACTACGTTTATTTATTACACCAAACGACGAAGAGATGTTTTAACAACGAAATGGTTAGTTCCCCTTTATTGTCGTGTATAATACAAAACTTTATTTTATATAGCAGAAGCCATTATAAAATTCTGAATTTAATTTAGACGTCAAAATACCAAGCTTGGGTTCTTCCGTTGTTTCCATAGAAACAGTATTGTTTTCTGTTTTGAGTTTCATTTTCTTTTGTGCTCCGCGTCCCATTCTTAATAAGAATGACAGTTGTCATTAGAACGAACAATAATTTGTTTACCGCTTTACCGCTCATATGAAACATGATTTTAGTAACCATTTGTCACAACGCATGTGATGCTGAACCAATACTAAACATAACCTCTGAATCTAATTCTTCTGTTACCTCTCGTTTGATCCATTTATTAACGAGCTCCCAGCGAGTTTATAATTTTGCGGTGTCTGTCCGTCCGTTAGCACGATAACTCACAAACGAATGGACCGATTACGATGAAATTTTGCAGGTGGATTCTTTATCAAATTTGTAGATTGGAGTTCGTTAATTGGTAATGTAGCCCAAAAAATAAGGAGGACCCTTTTGACATATCCGTGAGTTATGAACCGAATTGCATGAAATTCAATATGCGTATAGCTTTAGCCATATAAAACGCAATTCCAAAAATTGAGCCTAATCGATCAACAGTCACAGTGCCCTTTTCGCATCTCGACCATTTACAAACCGGATTGCAAACTTTCTTATTTATGAAAGCATTTAAATGAAATTTGATACATAGTCATTTGGAATAAAAGCAAATGTAACGCCAGTTTTAAAATTTGGTTTTGTGCATGATGTGCAGTGCCAATTAAATGAAATTTCATTCATATACACTTTAAATAAAAGCAAACCTAAATCAGGTTTAAAATTTGGTTTTGTACATGCTATAGCGATACCCAGGAGCTCGTTTTCTATACTTGTTTAGTTTATTTCTTCAACAATTTGTCTACATTATCTTTTCGTTTTACAGAACTCTTTGCCAAGGCTACCAATTGGTAACGAAATTACAAGGTGAGTAAATTACATTTTAAATCAAAAACTAATGTTTTATAATAATAATAATAATAATAGTAATTTTTATTTTTTATTTTTTTTTATTTTTATTTTATTTATTTATTTATGTTTTTTTTTAGGACGCTACATAACTTCACCAGACACAGACACAGACACTAATCGTTACTTGATTTTTATCCGTGCGATTAGTTAACCAGGCTACACCTGAGTTCTCACAAGATACACCGACCAGAATAATAATAATAATAATAATAATAATAATAATAATAATAATAATAATAATAATAATAATATTCTTCATTTTTCTTCACAGAAATACACCACGTTATCACAACCCACTCGTATTCAACCCAAACGCAAAGCCAAAGAAACACTTACACAATAAACTCCATTTAATGAAATTACAGGAATTATTATAATGATATTTTTTTTGTTTTGTTTTGTCCTGATAGCGTTGGCTATTGTGCCAATCAATAGCTATGTTGGTAAGTATGAATTACATACTATCCCTAGATTGCCAATGCACGTGTTTTTTTTTTTAAGGACCCTACATAACACTGCACCAGACACAGACACAGATACTAATCGTTACTTGATTTTAATCCGTGCGATTAGTTAACCAGGCTAGACCTGAGTTCTCACAAGAAACACCGACCATAATAATAATATGCCTTTATTATTTATCGTTTTAGATTGTAATATTCTGCGACAAGCCTTTTACTTTGAAAGAAAATAAGCTGATTTTTCGGTCCTATTTCCGTAATGGAAAAAAAGACGGAAACGGAGTTTGGACGTATTAGACTCGCCTGTGCATGAAGAAATTTCGAGAGGCATAGGTATCCTGAACATGGCGTTGATTACGAGAACTTACTTACATTCTTCGTGTAGTTAAGCGATTTGACGATACAGGAAGTATTGCTTGTGGAAAATCCTCTGGTCGCCCAACAGTTGCAAACGAGGCGATAGTGGAAGATGTGCGTGCTCGTCTTGAACAAAACAGCTACTGTAACAGCTATCCCAACAGACTGCTTTGTCATACGGAACCTGTCAGAAAATAACCAGGAAAAAGAAAAACCGTGCTACAAGAACTTCATCGTCTCGACTTTGAAAAATGTGTAAATTATGGCAATTGCTTTAATGAAACTCTACGAAATGACAGCAAGTTATTTCTCGGATGAGGTTTAGTTTCACCTTAGTAGATACGTTAGTTCCGAAAACTACCCGCATGTTTATCAGGAAGCTCCGCTTCATCCTCTAAAGATAGGCCTGTGGTTGGCGATGACATGATAATGCCACGAAGAAGAAATCGTTGGCCGCCAAGATCACCAGATCTAACGTCCTTAAATTACTTTTTATTTGGTATGTGGTGCAGCTATAGAAGGGGCTGTTCATAACATAACACAACAGCAATTTCATGCAGTGTTCGGAAACATGAAGAAGAGAGTGGGTTTGTGTGTCCTTAACGGGGGTGACCACTTCGAACATTTATTGTAATTCTCAACTGTTGCTAATTATTGAATTTGTAGAAGAAAGTAAATCACGTTTCAGTTACAAAATAATGTTTGCTATGTAATTTCAAATAATTTGGAAACTATAATAAACGTTATTTACATGATTGTTTTTAATAAACATTTTAAGGTTATGTTTAGTATAGCTACCGTATCATTTGTGTTGCGGCAAATATCATGTTTCGTAAGAGCGGTACAGGCAATGATTAACGATCGCTCTGTATTTGAAATACGTTTCAGAACATTTTAGAGTTTTGTATATGGCTCAATAAAAAATATTAATTAAAATTTCTGTCTCATAATGGATGTGATATTTTTCCGAATGCAAAATAATAAAGGTCTCACCAAAACTGATTGAAGGAATCCATTGAAGTAAGTAACGTTTGTGCCTTTGAAATTAACATGCATATAACTGGAGTTGAAAACCAGTGGAGTGCCTCCTCTTGAATGGAGATTAAGGTGAAAAGCTTTATTATTAGGCCTAAGTGGATTACTTAAAAAAGATATATTCATCGTGAGAAAGGTTGTGTAATTGAAAATTGTATGGAACAGGAATCTAATGAAAACTATTCATAAAGGCTTTCAAACGGTGAGGGTTTATGAAGTGTTGCATTTATATACGTAGTGCTTCTGATTTACATTAGATAATTCCGAACTTAATTTTGTTATCTTGTAACATTTTGTCTTTTTATAATATTATGTTCTCTATCTCAACTATTAGCAAAACGAAATTCTCGTATGTAGGTAGTTATTGTGCATTGTGCAATTTATCAAGTATCATGTGTGTATATGTTACCGGCAAACTGCGAAATCCGGCATTTTGCAAAATGCCTAGGCATTTACATACATGTACATACCGTTTTGCACTATTCATTATTCTGTTTATCCATGCCGAAGCAAAAAGTATGCGGTCGGCATTATGACGCACCTAAAGTACCTATTGTATAAAGCCCGTGGGCCTGTAAAAGCGTTTAAAAGCCCGCATCCAGATCTATCATCTTTATTATGAAAATAACTACATTTATTGTCTTACAACATTATTGAAAATTACAATTGGACAAGTTATTGAATGAAATTGGACAATCTGGAAAAGACGAAATGTGAACAGTATTTAAACTTGAATAATCTGTTGATGGTCCAACTTCGTCCATCGTTTTGTCTTCCACACCCAGTAGAGATCTCGAAATTTTATTTGTTGATTCAATGAAATCTTCCAAGTAACCTTCCGCTATGTATGTGCTTCGCCATACTCCATGCCTCTTTATAGATGTAATATTGGCTCCGCACTGTCGGTAAGTAACGTAGCAGATTTTCTCCGAAAACTGTGCCCTGTGTACCTTCCCGGTTTAGGGAGTTGCAGATATGTAGCAATCGTTTTTGGAACACTTCCAAAAGTAGTTTTTCTACAATCGATATCCAAAGTAAGGCATTTGCGCTCGTATTTGACAACGCAAACGTCATGTTTTTCGAGAAATGTCAGTTTAAGCGACAAAGTAAAAAAAATGCTTGCTCTCCCAATTATTAACTATAAATCATAAGCGACAAAGTAAAAAAAACGCTTAAAAACGCTTGCTCTTCCAATTATTAACTATAAATCAAATATGCATTGCTCAGAGGTCAGAGCATCCAATGACAACGAGTAAATGACATCTTCATTTGACTGAAAAATTTAAATTTTTGGAAATTATGTGAACTGCTCGATTGTAGAAGAGTATATATTGAAAAACAAGTGTTACAATGCGACCGATTGTAATACCACTGTCGACTATCTTGTGGCACGAGTGGCTCATACCCAAGTATGGCAGACTATAGAATAGTATAAACTCTCAAACCACGTTCACAATGAAACAACGCAATCCATTTACGCTTGAAAAATTACTCTTAATTCGACTCATTCTTTTTTACTTAAAATGTTAATTAGGGATGGCTGTGAATTTGAAATTAATCATTGAAACGCAGATCGTTGGAAAATAGTAAATAAGCCATACAAAAATCAGTTTAACGGCACCGTAAATAAATTGTCTCGCAGACATCTTGTCACAATCTTGGTAAAATGAGATGCCTATAATAAAGTTTCCCAATTAATTCTAAAGTTGGTCTTTTGTAAAATAATGCAGTTAATCGCAATATTAAATTAGTTACTTAATCGATTTTATGCTTTATTATCGCAATATTTATTTTCCCTCAAAGAACACATAATCATACGTACTTTTTATAATAATATCAGTCTAATTTAACGTTAAGTTAAAACATGACATGAATGCGTATTTTTAATCCAAAATACTCTCTTCAGGCACAAATAAACCTCTGATATTCATTTATTAAGATTGAGTTGACATAGAGTAAATATCAAAAATGCTCTGGTCGGACAGTTAATTATAAATGATTGATGACAGTTTGAACTTTCAGCGAAATAAAACATTCACAAAGTTGATAATGGTAACAAATCAAATATGTGAAAAAATACGCAATTTTAATAATAAATTAAAACAAATATAGTAAACGAGCTCCTGGGTATGGCTTGGCTTGGCATTAAGTATTATATGGCTAGAGCTATGCTCATTTTGAATTTCATGCAATTCGGTTCATAACTAACGGAGATGTCCAAAGGGCCTTCCTTATATTTTAGCCTACATTGCTCCATTCTACAAATTTGATAAAGAATCCACCTGCAAAATTTCATCGTAATCGATCCATTCGTTTTTGAGATATCGTGCTAACGGATGGACAGATGCCGCAAAATTATAAACTCATTAGGAGTTCGTTAATAATAATAACAATAATTTATGCTAATATTACAGTGATTCACTTACACTACTCAAAATAACATATTACGGTCGAACAAAACACTAAAATGCAATTGTCAATGCCCACTGCTCATTTGGTGTTGTAGGTAATGATTTTAATGTGATTATTTATAGAGGGTAACCCCTCAGATCATAATTCCTTTATCAGAAACGATATGGAAGAAAATGAAGGAGCAAAATGGTGCGCAAATCCAGTCGCCATGTTTCTAAAATATTTCTTGTTACCAGTTGTGTGCTGTATGTATTCCAGTGGCGTGTCAAACTTACGTTTTTTTAAATGGCACACCCCATATTTTATTGAAAAATTGGAAACTACTTGATAAGTAGGTACTTGTTTTTTTATGTAACATATTATATCCCTAGCTTTGATTTCGCTGTTACCTTTTCCTCAAAATTTCACCGTTTTCGAATTTTTTGTTCAGAGAAACTAAATCGCGCCCGCGGCGGTTAAATTTTGAATTGAGGAACAGCCTAAGACCCCTTTCACTTTCACATAATGTTTTTTAGGTTCTTTATCGAAAAAAGACAATTTTTCATTGACTTTCGCCAAATGTCATATTTTTTAATTTCAAACGGCACCTTTATAAACAAATGTTAGCCTGGGATAGCCGAAACTACAAAATTTCCACTGATACCAAAATAAAAACTAGCAAGTCCAGGTTGCCACCAACAGGAAGGTAGTCATTTCGAATATTTATTTTAAGTTGCTAGATTTACTAACCCCTTTGTTCGTGTATCATTTCCACTTTAGTAGTTGTAAACTACCCAACACTTTTTTTAATAAACAGTTGCATGAGCAAAATCTTTGAGAGTATGATCAACAATCATGAATTGTGACTTGTGAGTTAGCAACTGCATTTTAAAGCGAGAAGTATTTTCGTTGCGGAATTACACTGGGCGCATTTTAAATCCTTGGAAGTCTTGTGTGTCAATAGATGATTTTTACAATTCAATTTACTATTGGCAGCATAATTATACTATAGGCACATTTTATGTCTCGCTTTCTATCTCTGTAAGTTTTCTCCTTCAACAACAAGCTGGTTTTGAAACTGGATTTATAATTGATTGTAAAATCACACAGTATGCACATTGTGCAAACCTGGAATTCTTGTGTGTATTAATATATGCTTTTTTAAACTGTATTTATTAGTTGCATAGTCACACGTGGAGACACTTTAAGTCCTCGAAGCTCTTGTGTATTAAGAAATCCTTTTGAAACTCAATTTATAATTGTAATTATAGTTGCAACATATTGCACCGGACACATTTTAAATCTGGAAATCTTGTGTGACAACAGATCAAGATGACCTCTTTATTGTTGATTGAGTGATCATACTGAATGCAAAGTTTGTTTACTTTTTTCATTTTCGTGTTTATGCGATCCTTTTAAGTCTCGAAGTGTGCGATTAGAAACATTAATGGACAGGTACATTGTAGTGCACGGAAGTAATAGCCAAAAAACACACGAAAGTATATCGTTTCACAGGTAATTATAGGTTAGTTTTCGGTGAAGTAACAAACAAATGTGGACTTCACTTTACGATCGTTATTATCAATCCTCACTCTATCTTTCTCTAAGGTTTAGCCTTCACTCAACGGCAGAGATCCGGACCCAAATGAAATATCGGTTCCGGTTCTGTTTATATTTAAGCGAAAATATTTATAACGGTTTCGGTTCAGTTTCGGTTTCTAAAAGAAATAATGGTTCGGTTCTGCGCATTTTTTTCGGCCCATAACGGTTATTTTCGGTTCTAGTTTTTCAGAAAGTATGGCATTCAAAAAATTCATTAACGTGATTTGTTAATTAATAGGTGTGAAGGAAAAGTCATGAATACCAAAACGTGACGTATCGTCAGTGTAGCTAATTTATACCGTCAAGGGGAATAAAGGAAGATGAAGGAAATATGTATTTACACTTAATTTATTAATAAAAAACAGAAAATTTTATTTTCTAAAACCTCGTCCCTCCTTTTTTATTTTTTTTAAGTAGTGGCTAAATTAGGGCCACCGCCACCCGTAATGCCTTCAATTTCGACACTTTATTAAAAATTTATAATCCACCGATGGCAATGATAGAGTAATATTTTATCAACGGTGGTTGCCGGTGAGTCCTTCAACTTCCAATAACCTGTTAAGATCCGTAAAAAACCGAAAAGAACCGAAAAAAGTAATTTGGGTTCCGGTTCTCAATACGTTTCCATTTCTGAAGGAATAACTGTTACGGTTCGGTTTTCGGTCCAGAGAAAAATACCGGTTTCCGTCCGGTTTTCGGTTCGATCCGGGTCCCTGCTAAACGGTACAACTTACTATACTTATTTCAGAAATTAATCAGCCTTTTAAGTTTTTTTTTATTGCCGCTAGAGGTCTCATCTTTATTTGAAAATTTTTTACTTTTTTTTACTTACATATTTTATTGTAACTTTAAATATTTGTAATGACGCGACTGAAGCCATCATTGTGACAACTAAGCCTCGGTCTCTCCTACCTAATCAAATCATTATCCTAGAGTCTTAGAGAGGCAATTTAAGATACTATAAAAAAGCATGAATGTTAAAATGTTAAGTGCAATCTCTATATATAAAAATGAACCCCTGTTTTTTCTGGTCACGCAATAACTTTAGAACGACTTTACCGATTTCATTCATCTTTTTTTTAAAGTTTTCTAATACTGTGTAGAAGGTTCTTACGGCAAGAAAAACTAAGAAAATCGCGCAGAAAATTGGAAAATTGGAGAAAACTTCACGACTATTTAAACATCGCGCGTTTGACGGTGCGGCAGCAATTGTTTTAACAGCTACGTCGATCGGCATATATCCGTCAAAAAATTAATTTCTGTGCTGTCAATTCGATCGGACAGTTTATCCAGATTTCAGTGAGTTTTTTGAGAAATGTTGATGTTATTTCACCGCATTCACGCCTTTTTATTTTATGAAAAGTTTGATATACCTACCCAATATTCATTTTTGGTAAGTGTTGATAGACTAAACACATGGTATACATAGTTATACAGAAACACTAGGGAGTTAATTTCTATTTTCAGTTGAATTTTAGTTTTTTCAAGATGCTACTAATTAGACGTACCAACCTTTGATTATTAATCAAAGGTACCAACTTAGGTCGCAGAATTCGTAATCCTACAAGTCAAACATACCGGGTGGTGCACGGTAAGTAGGAATAGGGATTTAACATGGGAAATTAGTTTTATGCAATATTCTGCGGATTCTGCCCTCCTGTACATTTTATAGAAAAAACTGTAGAGTTTAAAGTTGTTCAGAATTAGAAGGTGCATGCAAAACTGTTTTTACATGTTTTATTAAGCTTTTGGTATACCCGCAAATTTAAAAATAAATGTCAACATTTCTGTTATTAGTAGCAATAGCCATGACTTTTGTTGTTTTATGAATTGCTATACTAATAACAGAAATGTTGAAATTTATTTTTAAATTTGCGGGTATACCAAAAGCTTAATGTAAAACATGTAAAACTGTTTTGTATGCACCTTTACACTCTACAGTTTTTTTCTGTAAAATGTACAGGAGGGCAGGATATTGCATAAAACTAATTTCCCATGTTAAATCTCTACGTTCCTACTTACCACCCGTACCCGTGCACCACCCGGTATATACGAGTAAGTCAAACTGACGAGCAGAAATGTCCCCTTTAATCCCTATCGAGCTGCATTTAATTACAACGTAACAATCGATTACAGTTTACAGTAAATCGTTGCTATTAGACCAATGAACTTTGTGTATCCACATTGCAAGGCTTTTAAGTTTAAAACTGAAGCCTCGGAATTATGTTGCGCCAGTTGCCAAGCGAAATTGACGCCATTGGTACCGCCACCAGAGCCACTACATTCCTTGGTTTCCGGAAATGGGCCAGATTCTATACATTTTTACCTCGTTTTTTACTCATATCCACAAATAAAACAATTGTTTTCAAATTACGGCATTTGGCGCAGCAAAAAAAAGGTACGTTGCTAGCTCTGAATCGCCAAAAGCAACGTAGAAGTGAGTGCGTTTATTTTTTATTATTTTGGGGAGAGATGGGGAGATTTTGGAGCAACTGTGTCAAAATCTCTTTTCCGGCTAAACGGTTGAACCGATTGGAACCAAATTTGGTATTCTTAGACAAAAGGGCAGAATCGCGATGCGCAGGTGGAGCGGGTGGTACCTGCGCTAGGCATAGCGAATTTCTCGAAATAATTTTTTGTTATTATTTATTCCAGTTCAAATTGATTAGGTATGCATAGCTAGGAAAGAGGACAGCGTCCGTCGGGACAGCTAGTTAGTAATAAAAAATTTAAAGAACCCATTCGTGCACGACGAATTATAGAATTTAAAATATTTAAATTAAATCAATCTGTGCAAACCGATTAAGGAAATCACAAACGATCATCGAGAGTGAACAACCGGTGTTTGCTTTTCAGACGTTACGACCTTTATTAAATGTTGGAAATGTTTTAGTCCAATTAAAAAGACTTGACAGGTATTCAAATTTAAGTACTTTAATTGCATTACAATGCAGAATTGCATAAAATTGCAGAAGTTCAGACTCGAACAAAAAGAACAATTTTCACGTGCACGGTTCAGTGCGACTTTCCTACAATGTGAAAATAAAGGTAGTCAACTTCTTTAATATTAAATGACACAAATTAAAGTTGCAAAAAGAAATCCTCAATTATTCTGTCCTGAGCGCACGCTCATAAGCAGTATAAAGAAACATAATTTAGGATTTAGCCAAAATCTGTCTTTAGTAAATTGTCTGGAGTATTAGGTATCACGGTTCCTCAAGATAAATAGAATCATTTTGCGGATTTTGTTGTAATCGAACCGAATTCAATTTTATTCTCTCAATGGCAAAGTATTTAAGAGTTTCTTTTTGCGATACTTCGCCTGACAAGTTTTCTTCGACCCTATTAGGTGGATACTTCAATAAAGATTCAGATTTTTTTGTGAGGGATCATTCGAGCTATCCTTACAACGTTCCAGTTCACTCCCTCAGGAATTCGTATTGTTACGGGTCTATATGTATATAATCTTTCTTTCTCGAAATAGCCTTTTACTATAACGATATGAAATGGTTTTATAGAAACAAAGGAATTTATGTGGGCGAGAACGTTCAGTTTATCTACAAAATATCGAAGCCGAAATGATTACTGCTCCGTAAACTGGCTTGAAAGTTTGCAAATGATAATTTGCAAATACTTTCCGGTTAGCTAACTTTTTCAATAACGACAAATTTTCTGGAAAATTAGTTCCATTGAATACAAGTGCACAAAGAATAAATTCTTGCGAACTTTACATAACTTATAATTCCTAACGCGAAACACAACAAAAAACAAACACTTCTTTAAGTAAGTTTTTGTATTTAAGTTTAGACAGAGCCCCGTAAGGTGATTTGTTTGGCGGTAAAATAAATTAGAGTGATTCAAAAAGCACGATCATAAAGTCATGTTATCATTATAACCCTCCTTCGTCAACATACAGTGTGTCCCAGATCGGGTGGGATTGCATGGGTAACTTTGTTATTATTAAGGATAGAGAATTGGTTAAATGGGCAATGTTTTGCAGTTTTAGATGCTTATTTAAAATTTCCTTTTGGAAATTCAAAATGCCGCATAGGTTCGACGTAAATTCAAAAAAACTAAAATTGGTCATTTCCTTGAATGTCTTATATCATCGAAAGTATAAGAGATATAAAAAAAAGTTTTATATAAAAGTGCCTGTCTTTGATACGTTTAATTTAGAATTGATGTCAAAAAAAAATTCAAGATGGCTACTTTTGAGGAACATTTACCAACTTCCTAAAGTTAAATAGGCGCCATATGGGATTTTTAGATTACTTGATAGATTTTTTCATTCTCTTTTCAACGAGCCATCATAACATAAGATTGAAAATAAGGTACCAGTTATATCAACGGTTTTTATATTTTAATTAAGTAGGCTGTGATGAATTAAAAAAAACAAAACAAAATCTATTCGAGGCAACAAAACAATGAAAATAATTACATCAGATGTTTAAAAAATCAGGGACGCACTCATGAGAGGGGGGGTTTGGGCATTACAACTCCCTCCAAAATTTTATATAAGCATTAGGTCTAGAAAAATTTGATTTTTATAACATCACTTATTGACTTATTATCCATACTTACATACCTACAAATGGTGGTATAACTACAAACTATCTCCTCGAAAAAAGTCATGCCATTATCCAGTTAAAGACATTTCAAGACACTTCGCTTTATTTTACACAATGTATTACCATTGATGCATTGTCCCAGGTCACAGGTGGTTTATCCACAAGAATATCGAAACTAACAGTTTTACTAGTCCGAGTATATGGACAGATGAATCTTATTTTTCTAACTGTGAAGTGTTCAAATCGACATTATGAACACTACTCGTCACAGGAAAACCTACATGTTGTAGTTTCACGCTGAAATCAAGTAATATTTTTTTAAATTAATGTATTTTATGGCATAAAGGGAAGTCATGTAATTGCACCGGTAATCTTCGATGGATCTTTAACTGCTCACCATTATTTACAAATTCTCCAATAAACTTCCTTAAAGGATTTTTCTCGACAACGTATGTTTCGAAGGAAGGGTTAGTTTATGCTACCTACCAACAAACTGGCTGCTCAGGTCACAATTCACGAATTATGTACAGTACATTACATTATAAAAGTAAGTACTTAATTAAAAAATAAAAGTAAAGTGGAAGTAGCTACCACTACAATAATAATAATAATCATCAATGGCAACACGTTGCCTAAACTGAACTCTCTTGAAGTGTGTTTCACTAATAATGGCCAGTATTTTAAACATCCGGTGTAATTATTTTCATCTGGTGTAATTATTTTCACTGTTTTGTTGCCTCGAATAGATTTTGTTTTGTTTTTTTTTATTCGTCACAGACTACTTGATTAAAATACAAAAACCGTTAATATAACTGGTATCTTATTTTGAATCTTATGTTATAATAGCTCGTTGAAAAGAGAATTTAAAAATCTATCAAGTAATCTAAAAATCCAATATGGCGCCCATTTAACTTTAGGAAGTTGGTAAATGTTCCTCAAAAGTAGCCATCTTGAATTTTTTTTGACATCAATTCTAAATTAATCGTATCAAAGACGGTCACTTTTATATAAAACTTTTTTTTATATCTCTTATACTTTCGATGATATAAGACATTCAAGGAAATGACCAATTTTAGTTTTTTTGAATTTACGTCGAACCTATGCGACATTTTGAATTTCCATAAGGAAATTTTAAATAAACATCCAAAACTGCAAAACATTGCCCATTTAACCAATTCTCTATCTTTAATAATAACAAAGTTACCCATGCAATCCCACGCGATCTGGGACACACTGTATACCGACAATCGACAATATCCGACAATCGACAATATCAATAATTGACAATGTCGATAATCAGCAATATCGATATCAATAGCCGCTAATATTGATAATCTATGTCCAAGATGTCTATCATGGAGATCTCCGAAACCATAGAAGATACGACAATGGTCCAATTAGAGAAAAGATGCGCAATTAGAGTTATTAGCATGTTTTAAAGAAGAAAATTCCGATTACTTCCTAAGATATGCCAGATAAATCGAAATTTTCCGATTTCGTTTTTATTTTTTTGTAATGTTATTTGAAGAGATACAAAAAAAATACTTTCTCATTGTCACTTTTTGAGCTCTACAAGACACCGTTGAGAGATTTTCTATACAACGTTTCGTCTCGGAGAAATCATCAACTTTATTTTTTTATATGGTCAGTAAAAAAAGTACATACTGTATTGAGTAGCATTTTTTTACGAATACAACGACATACGGCAAAAAAAACAAAAATTGGCAACTATGTTGGTTTCAACAGGATGGTGCACCCGAGCATAACATCCTAATTGTGTAAGAATACCTATCGCTCCAGTTTCCTGGAAAATAGAAATAGCACCATTAGGGCGTGGTGGGCGGGTGCACTATCCCGTGGTAGCCAACAGTTTCTAACTTTTCTTTTTGCTTGTGTAAAATATATAAACGAAAGCCGCAAATTTTGGTTTTTCTGACATATCATCGGAAATAATCAGAATTTTATGGTTTTTTTAAAGCGTAGTAATAACTGTTTAATTGCGGAACTTTTCCTAATTTGACCATCGTTGTATGGTCTATGATTTCGGAAATCCCCATGATGAACTTCCTTACCTTGGACACAGGGTATATTATTGCGCAAGCCTAGATTATCTGCAAATTCCAGGCCATCTGGGACACCCATAATACATGGTCTGTAATGGTACATAGAAGTTTTCGTTAACAGAAAAAATTCAGAATTATGAATTTTTGCAGGTCAGGATTATTTGAAATTATCTCTCAATTTAAAATATTGTCAAGGTCATTCAACATACAACAAGTCGCCATTATCTTCTTTATTTTAAACCGCCCCACTTATTATTTAATGTTTGGATTTCCGAGAAAGTTTCATTGCAGATTTTATCATCCATCACATAGATATTGTCCACTATTTTTTTGGATATCTCGATTTTTCAAAAATGCAACCTTTTTTTTCAATAATGCGCATTTTATTTACCCATTACTCGCAAGCGCTTCCGGGATAAACGGAAGCACAAGAAGTAGACTGTCAAAGTCTACATTGACAATTGATTTGTCGCATACACTTATCACCTTCAAGCTTCGTTTTTTAAAATGTGAAAACCATTTTCGGTTTAAAATAAGGAAGTTAAAAGCGACTTCCGCTGCAGCCATCAGAAGTTGTATGACTTTAAAAAGATTATAAAATTAAAGAGAATCTTGAATAACTAAAAATTCAGGAAAGTTTTCAACGAAAACATTCACTTCCAAGTTTCATGTATGCATAGGTATACCTCGGGTATTATATACCTAACTAAAGGTACCTTTATGAAATATTAGGTAGGTATAGGTAAGCGTTGAATGAAAAATTTTACATTCAACGGTATAAGTATGTCAAACTATTTGACTTTATTCAAGGACGCGTGTGTTGAGAGGTTTTCAAAGAATATGTTACCTATACGCTATACCTACCAAGTACAGGTAACCTAATTGTTATCAGAAAGTCATGCAGTAAAAAATGATGCTTAAAAAGCAGCTATAGTAGGTAGGTAGGCACATTTGAAATAAATCTCCAAGCGAACCTACTCAACACAAAGATACTTTTCACAGTTACCTATATCTATAGGTATAGGTACCTACATATCTGCCAAGTACCAATGCAGTCAAAAATTTGCAATTTTAAAAAAGTTTTGATGTACGTTAGGGTAAAGTAGTGCTGCAAATAAATCACCAAAACAAATTATTCCGTAAATGGCGCTAATATAGGAATCGGCACAATTTTATGAAACATATACCTAGTAAGGATAGCAAGGTAGGTATAAAAAATCATCTCAGTTAACTAGAAGGCTAATTTCAGACTGTTCATTTTTACCTGGCCAACCTCTATACGTTTGTGCGAAATCGAATATCAAATAATTAATTAATTTAAAATTTCATCATGGCAATTTATATAATTACATCAACTAATAAGAAACAAAATTAAGATATATTTTTAAAACTTCAGCAACAGATTTCCACTTGTGCTCGCCGAGCTTACACAACCCTAAAACAAGCCCAATGCGTGACAAGTGACAATCAGCTGTTCGGTCACGTTAGTGCGGAGTGACGTCATCTGTTGTAATGTTGGGGTCGATATTCGGGTCCGTGCGGCAACTTGCATCTCCGACATATGCCTACGTTTTTAGCGCTCGCGTAAATAAGATCCGCACGCGAAATATGCTATTAATAAAAAGTACGAAGTTAATTTGAATTTAAGACCGCAGATTTTTATGTACAACGTGCAGATTCCCGGTAGAAGGAAATTTAACTGTTATGCAGTTGCAAATGTAGTAGCACCGCGCGAAACAGCAGTTTACTATTCTACTTTTACTATGTAATAAAACTGACCTAGACAATGAAGTCATTTAAAAATGTGAATGAGGAGCGATTAATTATTATTACACGTCTATAAAATACTTTATAAATAGAAATAATTTGGTTTATAGCCCTAAAATCGCTTTTATGGCTTTTTTGGGAATTGCACACTTAATGTATCACGCCGCATATACAAACAGGCTTAATTTTTAATTTTTTCACTTTTCACCGAAGCTTCAGTGAAAGTGCATTGATGTCGCTATAAATTTATAGCTTTATTATGTATATTTGAAAAAAACTGGATTTTAAAGCGCGACGTAAGAAAGCAAATCCCAATTCCATCAGTGTTACATCGAATATTGACCTCATTCATGCCACTCTATGCGAGGGTCCATTGACGCGACCCCTCTAAACCGAGTAAATGTTTCTGGTGTTGGTGCGTTACGTAAGCTATGCCAGATACAATCTATTTACGTTAGGTTTGTAAATCCTATGCCATCTATCGTTACATTCTGCAGCTGCATTTAATAAGATTTTGTCTTCTTGATTTTTTTGGTAGGTACGCGCAAATGTGTTTCAAATTATATGATTATTAAAAGGCAATAAACTAACCTGGAGGTGGGTATGGTCCGGTAGGTACAGGTTCCGGTCCATAATTTCTTAGTCCATAACCACCATCGTGAGGGTGAGCAAACCCAGCGCTTTCTGCTACCATGGCAGCAGCCGCGGCCACTCGCCCGCGCTCATCTGACGGTGTCTGGTATGGGACGGGCTGATGAGCGTCTACATGGTGCCGGCCAGCTGAGGAATAGGGTGAATAGTTACACCATGACGAAGACGAAAAGCTTTGGTGACAGGAAGATACGGCAGGATCTACGCTAGGTCCCGCTGCTAATACACTTGAGTATTTATACTCTGGAGTACCGCCCCCAGCTACCGTGGCAGCTGGGGACCAAAACGACAGAGCACCGGCTTTTCGACTGTCTCTGCCGCCCGTGGGGTCGGCAGCTAAATTGTAATACGTGGGGGCATTTGCATACTGGTGGTGGTTTAAACCGACAGTGGGCTCAAATGCTGTTGCTCCCGCGTGATGGTTATCTGAAGGTGAGTAATTCCAAGGCTGCCCGTGATGCGAATGCCGAATGACGCTCGGTTCCGCACACTCCCCATAGCCAGATGTTATTCTTTTGGCAGGTATGTGTAATGGACCTGCAGATCCACTATTGCTAGTAACGCTGGAAGGTGACGAGCTCGACGTTGCCGATGTGGTTACCGCGTGTGGAGGTGCAGTAGCTGGACTTGTCATACCGCTATTGCTGATAGGTGTCGATGCTGTTTGGGGGGCTGGCGGGGGGCTTTCTTCGTATAATCCCCCGTTCATCATAGACCACCACGTCACCCCGGTGGAAGTCCCCGCTCCGGTGGCTGGGGAGGATCCGGGGGGATGCACATGGTCGTACAGGGTGGGCGCGGCGCACGCCACGGGGTCCGCGATGGTGAGGATGATGATCGCGCGAGGGGATCACAGCATCGGAGGTGGCGGGGATCACAAACACGCGGAATACACAGTTGCGGGCCAAGCGTTGAAGGGATAAACACGTAGAGATCCGAAGAGGGATGATGCGTAACAGCAATTATGAAACAAATAAAACTTTTTTTAAAGTTCGCCCTTAATTAGGCAAATATCACTCAATGTCCAACCAAATTTGCTTAAGATTGTCAGTATTGATAAAAGTCACAGAATTTTACACTAATCAATCACAGCTAAGGTAAATCAAAACTGCACAACGTAAGGGAATTTAACGGCTCATTAATTTATTAATTGATAGTTACCATTTTGATAGATATGTATGTTGGAAGCATTAGTCAATTTCCCTTTACCACCATTTTACGACAGTACAAGAACGCTTTTTGCCCCTTATATGATGGGTCAGTAAGATAAAGATGACAACCCCCAATAAAGGAACTAAAGACTTCTTTTAACAATAAGCGCGTCACAATAAACGACCTGACACTGTGTTTCACGGTGAGGGGTCTGCAGTAGACCACCACGAATAGTTTTTCTAATGTTGCCGGTTCAAATTTAAAAATTACGTGGTCAACTAGAAGTCACGAAATTTTTTGATTTTTAAGAATTTTTTACGCGAAATGTATTCGCGATCTTATATTCACACTCGTACGCTACTAACATCAACGTACAGATTGTGGACGCATACTGAAGTCGCGCAGTCCTGGCGCCTAATACTGTCGGCTCTTGATCGGCGACGCGCGTGCGATCTAGCGGCGATCTCCGAGAACAGTCGCGATATAAGAGCTTTGTATCAATGCAGACCAACTTATTCTATATCGTAAAGTGCTAGAGCTTTCCAAGAAAAGGATACGCGATACGACATGCAATTTTTTATTTCTCCTTTTTGGGGGTGAATTACAGTAAATTTTGGATTCGGTGAGCACGCCCAAGAAAATAATTTATATCTACATTTTTTTTGCCAAATTAGTTTTCCACTTAAAGTGTCCTTTCGCCATTTTCTCAACTAATAAAACCCAAAGTGCCGCAAATTAGCAAATTTTAACAAAACTTTGTGCATAATTAACTAATTAATAACTGATATCCTTTTCGCTTTTAGAATAATAATGTATTGTTCTCACGACCAAATCGCTTCTAGTTCTGCTTTAACGACCAAATTGTTATGATTTAATGATCTATGAATAAACCATAAATACTTCAATTAATGGCTCTCGTAAGTCGATCACGGATCACTCCGTATTTTTTAAGTTTTTGTTACTGAAAGCAGGGCCTGATATCCACTTCATTTACAAGGCATTAGGTAACTTCTTGACAAATCGTCATCGAAACTAACACAATTAGGGATTCGTATTTAGTACGCAGCCACATCAAATATGGTAGTGCATATATAGTATGGCGCATATCTCCGCCCTGGTCGCGGGGGTGTGAGCCAATATTGCAGTGCGGCGCCCGTCACTAACTACATATTGGATGAAAGCTCAATTCGTTGTGCTCCGATGCCCGCCATGAACGATTTGCTGTCACATGGAAATTGGATAACCTAATGCGGCACTTCTCTGGCATACAAACCATCCAATATACATACATTTTTAAATTTTATTACTATCAAACATTTAAGGATCCGTTCCTCCCTCTTCATATATTATGTAAAGGGAATCAAAACAATCTTAAGCAAATCATGATCCAGAATACAATGGTAATATTGAACAGTCACAGTTCTTGTGATTTTATATGCTATAGGTGTGCGTTAATACCTATGTTACCGCGTGTGTCAACATTATCCAGATAACTTAGATTACTTAACTAAATAAAAATTTATTAATTTGTCTCAGTCCAATGATTATAAATACCTATTTGATAATTTTTAAATACTTTTTTTTAAATACACTTCACGTCTGCGCGTTTTGGTCAAAACGTGAGGGTATAGGTATACTTACATAATTAAATATATTTGTATGTAGGCATTGTAACCAATGTTCATCTTTTATTCAATTTAAAACAAATAGATTTACAAATGACCGGAATCGAAAAACGCCTCTAACTTTTTCCCATCGTGATGCTTACATGAGTTGCGTTTCTTTATAAAATTTTTGTTTACATCTACGGCAGATTAAAATACCATAGGTAGGTACAGGCGATGCAATCTCATGTTGCAAAAAAGTAACACCCAAACTTTATCAAAAATTTCCTCCGAGCGAAAATTTGTACCTACACCAATACCTTTCTTAAAAAAATTCCCTTTATTTCCCTTTAATTCCTTAATTCCTCCTAATTTTTTTATTTCCTATTAATACCTTATAACAATGCTCTCAATTCCCCTACACATTTTTTTTTATTCCTTACCTAAATTAATGCTCTGAATTCCCCATAATTCTTACCTTACTAAAATTATCTGTTGTAGGTAAGTAGGTATTGATTTCTCTTTATCAACATTAAGTTTTTAAAATACATGCGGTGCGGCGTTTAAAAAATAAGAGTTAGCTACATAAACAATTGTTGATTTGTTCAATAGGTACATGAAGTTACTATACCAAAATAAACAAACAATATTTATTCCAATACAAAGTAATAAAAAAATTCAAATACAAATAAACATCTTTAATAAATTCTTATTAAAAACATTGAGCAAGACTTATTAATAAATTACAGCGAACGGTGTCTCTGTATACGTAATTAATACTATTTACCTATCAAGAGATACTAATTTTGTCCGCTCATAACTGAAATGGACCCGTTGTTTCGGTACCACATCGTAGTCTTCAGTCTTTGGCCACAGAAATGTCCTGTTTTCCTATTTCAGGAAATTCATTTTGTACTACTGTTTATATTCGTTAGGTTCTTTTCTAATATAGGTACCACATTTGGTTATAAAAAACGGCATAATAATTCCCACAAATTTGTTAATTTTTCAGTCTTTATCAGAATTTATTATTCACAGTGGTATAATGATCATTCTATATAGTTCACTTTGTAACTCAGATTCTAAACTCTTTTCCGAACCGCTATCAACTTCTTCCAGTTTAATCCTTTGCTTTTGTTTATCCGATTTTCTTTCACTTTTCCTTTTATTCGAGTTTTTACAAGAGATTTTATTTGACACAAAAAACCGTCAATCATCAGTGCGTAGATGTTTCTTTAGGAGTCCGTTTTGATCACTATATAAGAACATGACGTAAGATCGGCACTACTATGGTGACTTTTGGGGCACGGGGACCTGTCGTGGGAAACAGTCGCTAGGTGCCAGGTTAGGCGTGAGTATAGGGAGCATAGGAAATCACTTAAACGTTGTTTTCACGAGAGAACTATGGGGCCTTGTCCGTGCGAATGCACTGGTGCGTTATTTTGGTGAAAGATCACAAGACACCCTTTTACGGTCGTTTTTCACGCAATGATGGATAGAGCTTATTCTTTAAACCATCTTCGTTGAGGATGCACCAGCCCCTGTAGTGCCGAATGATTACACCATGATCTTGTAATATGAACATGTCGACAGATACTAACACTATATACCTATTTTCAAGTGTAACTCAGAAACCGCGTGAGTTATATTTCAGAAGGCATTAATTGTAATTGAGATTAGTTAAATGCAATTCAGAAGAGTGGTAAATTTGGTAGTTTAGTAACTTGTACCTGTAGGTACCTATCAGATATAGTGCAGTAAATTGTTATTCAGAGTAATGCAGAATTCGTTAATTTCCTTTAAAAAATATATTATCAAAATACCTCTGGATGTGATTTTGTTGACGTTGCGTTGGTGGGCAAGGTTCGTAAACGTTAACTCTTAAGTAAAATAACCTACTATAAAGTGAGTGAGTGTAAATGTTCAACATCATGAATTTAAAAGATACTTAATTGTGCAATTTGTCAAATTGCAATACCATCAAGATATGCAGTAATTCGGTTACAACCATCATGCTGGAACCTGTTACATATTTAAAATGCGTTGAATCCTAGGTTGAATCCTTGCAGAATGGACAGTAAAACAAAAACATTATGAATCAGCCACCATGAATACAGAAGACAACAAACGGAAACGAGCAGAATATGTAGAGACTTTGAACCAGAACATAGAGCAAGGCTAACAAATTGTTTGGATCGACGAAACAAATTTGTTTTGGCATCGAACAAGAGGGCGTCCTCGAGTCCAGAGCAACACAGCACCTATCAGCGACAAGTGGACTCAACATATATTTAATTTGAGCAATTTCGTCAACAGTAGTTATAAAAATGGAGCAGCAAAGAGGTTCATTTACCGCAAATTTGGCTAACGTATGGGCGACATCATTACCTACTGAAACACTGGGAAGAAATTTGGTGGTTTACGATAGCCTCCGTGCCACTTAAGATTTGAACCAGTTATATCAATGCAACGACTGCAACACTATTAAGGTTGGGACCTACACACCGATGTTGAACCTTATTGAGATTATTGGGTCGAAAGTTGAATCCAACGTCGCCTTCGTGTTCTCCCAGTGGTTGCACCTGATGGAGTTATAGAACAAAGATTTGTATACTTGGAGAGAATTATTGATGCGGCAAAAGACATACGATTACCGGGGGTGATGTACCTACGCGAGACAACATGTTAGAAGACCGCTAAATATTTTCCTCATTTTATGAAATACCATCTTTATTTATGTATAATATAAGTACCTATATGTAGTTTAGTTTTAAAAATAAGGTGAAAATATATTGAAAAAATTTATTAAAAATTTAGCTGAAAGCGATCAATCAGTTCGAAAATCAAACGAATTCTACTCTTGGTGTCCTTAAACTGTCAATTTTGGACCAATTTTGGCAACGGTCTTGTTTGTAGCGTTTCCGGGCAGGCAGGTAGTGGTAATATACAATGATATTTACTACGAGGTAGACATATGGATTTATGTGTATTTTTTTTCCTATGCCTACTTTTGTCTTCTGAAGGGCGCCTAATTTTATGCAACCAAAATAAGATCTTAAATCAAATAAAGATCTGGCTGTCATATTAATTAATTTGAATATTGTTGCTTTGGCTTCCCTATTCTTATTTTAGTTCGTGTCCGATGTAGGTTCAACTGAAGAAAATGTTGATATTTAGTCAATTGGTATAGTGCCGGTAACAGTTTAAGGAGGGTAAGCCAAAGCAACAATGTTCAACTTACATAATTATGTGACAGCCAGATCTTTATTTGTTTTACTATGTTATTTTGGTTGCGAATACACGTAAGTCAAGCTCTCTATGTCTACTTCTTAATAAATATCACTGTATAGGTAGGTATTAAAAGCTGTACCTATGTACCTAATTTTCCACACAAAAAATTAAAAAATTGTAATAACGTACGTAATAAAACAACCCAAAAGTTTTTATGCGAGAAAAGTTACTTCTTTAATTTTGAAGGAAAATATGCCTTCAAATGATTTTTACTGGTGGGATAAATCCATGCTATTCTTAGAATTGGAGGGGGGGGGCCATAGAAATCATTCATCAACTGGTGAAAACGGCTATGGGTTAATCGAGGTTTTCAGTGCCGGAAACTAAGTGCCAGCGATTCAACCTCTGATGGTTTACACATTTTTGGGCTTTTAATAATTATTAAACCTTAAAGCGCCATTTCTCGGCAAGTAATTAATCAATTGGAAAAAGTAAACGGTGGCATAACTAATGGAGACCCCTTCCAAGTTATGAACCATTGTAGAGTTTGCAGCCGCTAGAACAGTCTAAAAAGTTGCAAGAATTATTTTTTTCATTACAATTCGATGTATAAAAATCGACTGGTTTGTGGATTTTTGTAAAAACATTGAGTTTTATTAGGGAGTGCAGGTTTTCTATGAGCACCTTGCAGGTATTTCTTTTCTATGTACAGATAGGTATTACATATTTACATACCCATAGTAAAAATAGTTGTAGAAGAACAATTGGCTAGGACTCCTGCCCCAAGAGCCGGCATTGCCGCGTTTGATACTACCTAATTGACCAAATAAAGTCCGTGATACCATTTTTAGTTTTTGGACATCTTATATTTCAGTAGATCCAAAAGTTTTGTGTTGATAAGATAATAAGGTATATGGCCTAGGTAGGTAGAAAAGAAGCGCACTCAGGAGAAGAATTGAGTAGGTGTTCATAAACTGCTTTTGGTGTCTTGTAGGTAGATCTTAAAAACTTGAAAACAGTTTAACAATGATGCAGCTTTGCAGATCATTTTTTTTTATTTATTCAACGCTTATGGTAAATAAGTATAAGTCTTCCATTAAGGTTTGTAAACATACATTGAATCTTCCTACAGCCATATGAATGAGGAATATTATTGTTTCCTTTCCACTTTAAGAAGACTGCGTATGTTCCGCCAAAGAATCACGTATAGGTACTAAATTCTGTTCGGAATTTTCCACAGTGTCTCTCGCATAGAATGCATTACGTATATACTGTAGATTTTGTTAGAGTCCTTCTTGAACTGCAATAAAAATATATAATAAAACTTATTTTTGTGACATTTGCTTTCCGTTAGATAAAAAATAGAGGTTAATCTGCCATTTTATGAAGTTAAAGTTGAAGGATCAAACATTCTGATGCAATATGCTTATGTGACGTTCCAGAAAATGTTGATTCCTTATTCCGCCCTAATAAAATTAATCTTAATATACATTTTATTATAGGTATTAAAGTTTGTAATCGATCAAAAATTCAAGATAGTTAAATCGGTATTACGGAGCAAATACTGGTGCCCGCAATGAACTATTTTAGGAATTTTTCAGTCATTTCCATAATCATTGGATTAAGACAATATTTAAACAGACAAAATGAAACTCTTTTACCTTGGTGGAATCCGGCGAGCGCAGATCCGGGGAATACTCTCGAGAGTCTAAACAGAAAAAAGGACTTTTAATTAAGGGCTGTAAGAGAGAAACAAGAAATTGTAATCAATCTTAGCATAACTATCGTGCCTGTGTAAACTATACACAAAATAGACAATCTTATGCGTGGTGTTAACAAACACGAACCACACTTATGTGTACAGGATACGAAATAAGTTTATCTTCCAATATGGTGACGGATTGTATATTTGAAAATGCGAATTAAAACAGCTTTGTACCCGCGTACTGACATTTCCGGAGATTATAGCAATAGCACCTGACCGTATAAATGTGGGAATTATTTTAGATTAAACAGTTTCACATCTAAAACAGGGATTCGGCCAACTGTTATACGTCAATTTTAGGAAGAAAATAAAATCCTGGGCGGTGCTAACTAACGCTGTGCAAAAATGACTAATCTTAGAGCTTACGTTTGCAGCACGTTTCGTACCTTAACGTATCTGCAGTAGGTATTAGTCCAAATCGAAAACTACGTTCCTATAAATAAAGAATATTAGTTGCGCGATACAGACCTGCTAGACAACTCGAAAGGATGAAGGACTCTTTCCACGTCCCCGAACAGCTTGACTCATTAGATGAAAACTGGTAGCAAAAAAAGAAAGCCTGAAACAAAGAAGATGAAAAATATAAGCGTAATAATGGCGTTAATTTTTTTTCATCACAAATATTAACCCTCTCCTGTTATACTATTATTGCCCCGACATTCCTTCTCTAATCAGAGTTTATGGAGACATCTTAGGGCGAGATAAAGCGCAACTGGACTGGAACCATTTCATTTCTTGGGGACCTCCGTCACAAATATCAATTATAAGGTTAGCCTGATAGCGGTTTGACTTGAAAAGTAGGGAGTTCTAATGACAATAATAAAAAAAATATATACCTAAGCGTACATTTTGATATCTTCAAGGGGTTCGGTTTGAGAAAACAGTTTTTGACAGTTTCATGCTTAATCCTTAGAATAATTAAAAGTTAATTAACAAAATGGAGATTCTATACCTACGCATCAAGTTCAATATTGCCTAAAAGAAGAGGTGAATTAATTTGGTGGGGTTCGTTTCTGTAATCGCCTCAAATGGGAATAGAGGTGAATTTTTACAGCTAATATAACGTCAGGTTGCTTTCATTAAGTATTGATTACAAAAGAAAGTGGAATGTCCGGCGTATATTGTATTCATTGTGTATTATTTACGATGTCCCATGTGAATAAAGCAATGAACGGCTGTAGATGGGTAATTTTCTTAAAGGGGATATCGATATTTGTTAATGGACCCCAATTTATACGTTAAACGTTATACCTAATGATACATGATACGTCGACACCTCTACACGTGTACGATACGTATAAGTACAGAGAATCCTATTACAATATATGGGAAAATTAATAACAAGCCTTTTTTCTGACATAAATAATAAACAATTTTTAACAATTTTGTGTAGTAAGCGTTGCCAAAATGGTAAAATAATTCATTGATGGTTACCATTTTGATTTTCAAAAGGGCAAATGATTACAGAGTTCTTTGAATTTGACAATATGCTTTATTAAAAAGTAAATAAGAGATCGGGTAGTGTAGGTACCTTAAATAGGTAAACTGACGGTAGGTATACAGCCCATCCACAGGAACCGTAAGTACGTATGTTATTACATTAATCAGAAACCCTCAATCAACGGATTATCAATTTTATGCTTTATGTGGTGTACATACAACTAAAAACTATGTTGCTCCCGTTGAGTTTTTATATATTATATGTGAATCATGACATTATTTGAGGTAATTGTTGATTTTATTTAAAATTATCTATTAAAATGATGTGTAATTTTATTTGAATAATTGCCTTTAATTTGTTTATTTTATTTTTCGAGTAGAATTGTATGAAATGTTTTGTTAAAGTTGTCTCCGGTCATTGCGATAAGAGCGTTATCGCTGCGTGAGCTAATTAAGTTTGTAGATAAGCTGGTTTCGCCGATAAAAAGACACAATGATTCGACGACGCAGTAATATTGATAAGAAGGAAGGGATGGTTCGGAGAGTTTGAAATTGTTTAAATAGAGAGACGGACTAGAATCGTGGCTTGTTTAGTGGTCGGCAGTAATGGTTGCTTTTTTGGTGGTAGCGGCTTTTGGTTTAGGTATTGCAGATAGTGGTAGTTGACCGTGATTTGTTGCAAGACATTTAGTCTTGGTAATAATACATGTGATATAGAAGAAAGTCAGTTGTGTAGGTGTACTCTAAGACAGGGGTCGCCAAGCGGGCGGCCCGCTTACTGGTTCGTGAAGAATTGCCGATCGCCAATGCTAAGTTACTGACTACATTGAATAAATAAATATTATTTTTAATACTTAAATTACCTGTACCAAATAATTTGGCTGTTCTTTGATGCAATATTAAATTAAATAAACATTTTATTAAATATACATACTAGATTAAACATTTTTTGTTTTGTGGGCCCTGAGAAATGAAACAGTTGGCAACCGCTGCTCTAAAAGATTGTATCTAATATGTCATTCAAAGTGATTGTGTAGCTCGAGTTAAGCGGAAGAGTGTTATAATACCTACTCTCACGGAAGTTTTTTATTATTATTTTGCTATCCAAAGTGTTTTAGTGTTCTCGTGTTTATCGCTGGAGCATTTCTTTATAGTCCAGTCAATGAACGAATTATTTGGAGGTGTAGAGTGCGTTAGCAGGCACCTAAGCTCACTAAAGTCTCCAACACTTTTATTCTCACCACTATTTTTGAATTACCAACCGCTCTCAAAAAGTCAATTTAAAAAAAATCATTGCAGCACCTCTTGACTATCACAGAACCAACTATTTAGTGCGCCTCTGTGGGTTCTACTTGTTTGTTTTCTACTTCTCTTTGGGCAGCATAGGAAACTTCATGGCTGGCCTCAAGGAATGTCTATGCATCGCCTACGCTCCCGTCTCTATGGGGAAAATGCTCCAGGGTCACGCGTTTGTTTGAGCCCTAAGAAGATATTTTCTTGCAACAATGGCATTGTCCAACAAAATACTTGACCAAATCTAACCAACAGAAGTAGAGAAGTCAAATGTCACGGGGATTTGGCTGGTTTCCTTGATGAGCCCCCCCAAATTGATTACCTTAAATTAAATTAAATTTGAGGAGAAACATATTAAAGGCAATGGACCCACAGCTCAGCTTTGGATCCAGTATTTCAGCGTATTCGTAATTAGCAAGCAATCAGATGAGGATTTGTTAAAATTCTGGGTCCGTTAACTTGCCCCCCCCCCCCCACTTAAAGATTTGCTAGTCCTATTATTTTAAAAATGAATACGTCCGTTGTGGCGCTCACATGCACCACCGATAATAACTCTTGCGCCATGATCGTTTTTCAGAAATCCGAAAATACAGTTGGGAGAGGTCCATGGTACGTAACCCCCCCCCCCCCCAAATTTTCAAAAAGTGGGGCGGCCAACGTTTTTAAAAGTTACTTTTTTTTATCACCCTTACATACCAAATTGTACTCCTAGGAATGCCCCCCCCCCCGCGATGCATCCAGGAAACTTCGAATAAAAGTTCTCCGTAAAAGAAAAACAAGTATAAATTGTGCACAACTCTTGTGCATTTTTTTAACCGAAATAGCTTTTGTTTTGACATCACCAACGAATATATTTCTTGCAGACGTCTCAATCGCCCTTTGTGAGTACACTATTCCGACAATCCATTCTTGAGGTATAAGAGATAAAGAAGGGCACAGTAGTTAGTAGAAAACGGTTTCTTTCGTTCGCACGGGAAAATTATAGATTGTACAAACCAATTTATTTCGATGAGACCTTTCATTAGAATACCATGAAGGGTAGAACATGTGTTTACCCCCCCTCATTTCCTAAAGTTTAACTTATCACCAGTAAAGGCATGCGTATGCAAAATCTAAGACCAATTGGTTGTTGTATGTAAAAGCTATGCACGTTTTACTTTCAAAAACAGCATCTCAGGAAATAATTCGTGGGGGAGCCCCCCTTTTACACAGCGAAATTTGATGGCCGTCTGGCATACCTTCAAGGTATAGGCTATCTACTGCAAAAAATTCCACTCTAGGATCATTCTCCTAGAAGTAGTTCAAGTTGAAGTGGGTCCGGACGGACGGACGGACAAAACGCAAACAATATCACTTTTTTTTTCATTCTTAAAAAATGCGCTAAAAAGAAAATATTGTTGCGAAGGAGACTCACCATTGAGATAATTTCTTAATTTTTGTGTGAAGGCGAAAGAGATTGTAGAAAGATTCGTTCCGAAAAATTCACCTAGGTAAATTCGCCTCCGAAAATTTGCCCGAAATATTCGCCACACGGTAAATTCTTCGAAAAGTCGCTGTCTACAAATTTTTGCAATTATTACAAAATGTGCCAGTAAAATTGATTTTCGCCCTTATTTTTGACCAGGGATTGGTTAAGTAATGCTGCACAGTACCTACAATTCTTACGAGAACTCATAAATCTATAGTGACGTTACTTTTCGGAAGTATAAGATTTAATGCTAATTTTTTAGCAAACCTTTTGGGAGCAAGTGCTCTGGGATGTTCTTGGAGGCAAAAGTCCGGAGGTTTTCTTGAACGCAATGGATAATCCGTGTGCGACTATTACAAGGACGAACTTACCGGGGACGAATCTAACGAGGAGGGCCATTCAAAGGGCGAATTTTCCGGGAACGAATCTTCCTCCTGAGGGGCGAATATTCTGAAGGTAAATTTTCGGGAGCAAATGTACTGGGGTATGTTTTCTGGGACGAATTAACCGGTATTAAATTTTCATAGGAACATCTCCTGAAAACGAGTTTTCCGAGTGCGAATTTTCCAGGGGCAAATTCACTACAGCTTTTTCTCCATTTCGAATAATTAACCTTCAGTGTCCAATGCTTTAAAATTGCTATATATAACTTGAGATTTTAAAATTTTAATTTAGTCCACAGTTTTGTGGTTAATTCTTGTTAGTAGTCAAAATGTAAAATGTTTAGTTTTTTATATTATTTTTAAAAAAGAGTTTAATTGTGTAGGTACCTAAAAAGCCGTTGTACCTTTCAAATGAATATGCGACAGGGTCGGATCCGTGAAGTTGGAGTGTCGACTTGAAAGGAATTAAGTCCCATGTATCTCATAATTTTGTGCTCATTTTGTGCTAATTTGTGCTGCTAATTTAAAATTTTGTGCTCATCAGCTTAATGAGTAATTCAACTTTCTCTGATGACACTCCAACTTCAGGCTGGAGTGTCAACATTGATATTTTCAAAATTTTCTTTTACTATAATTTTGTGCTAATTTGTGCTGATAATTTAAAATTTTGTGCTCATCAGCTTAATGAGTAATTCAACTTTTTCTGATGACACTCCAACTTCACGCTGGAGTGTCAACATTGATATTTTCAAAAATTTCTTTTACTATAATTTTGTGCTCATTTTGTGCTAATTTGTGCTTCTAATTTAAAATTTTGTGCTCATCAGGTTAATAAGTAATTCAACTTTCTCTGACGACACTCCAACTTCACGCTTGAGTGTCAACATCGATATTTTCAAAATTTTTTTTTACTATAATTTTGTGCTCATTTTGTGCTAATTTGTACTGCTAATTAGCAGTCCATGTACTGTATTGTCTAAGTTGGAAACCCATAATATTCTAGACACCGAAAGAATTGTAAAGATATTCATAGAAAATGAATATGATGGTGTAAAGATAGAAAGCTAATATATTCTCCAAAAGGTTTCGCAAATACTTGCAGTTAGTAATGAACAATTAGGTACATCTCCAGGTGTAAATTTTCGAAGTAGGTTATGTAATGTCGTCTCACGTGACGTTGCCAATGTCAATTTCGCTAAGATGGCGGGTCCAGGAAAATTGCGATGTCATCCACGTTCTGCGTAAGAAATATCCAGGTAGAGAATAACGTAAAAGTATCCAGAAGAGAAAATGATAAGAAGTTAAGAGAGAAGTTTGAGCGAACCTTGAGGGAAGATAAAACCCTAAAAAACGTATTAAGAAAAATGCTGAAGTACATACCTCACACTAATTACTTACAAAGCGTATTCAATGGAGCACAGCCACAGCACATCAGAAATAGAGAAAAACACTCAATATAATATTACATAATACATAATATAATATGTTCACAGCCAAAACAGATTGACACAAAGTCAAGTAAAAAGTAATGGCGTATCGAGAAAAATTTGCACGCAATTAACCCAGATCCAGATCGTCTCTGAAAGGAAGAAGTATAGGACATGCGTATGTAGAAAAAAAAGAAGATCAAGACCTCTAGTGGCGAACCAAAGAACTATGGTAATAACAAATATACTATAGAAATGACTGGCATCTAAACTAAACGGGTTTACAGAAGGAATACCTAGATGGGGTGAGAAATATAAAGAGAGGTGCAACTCGATTAATTTAGATGAGGCTTATTGCAAGATGCTTCAGTACATCGGCAATTTGGTAAAGAATAATCGATTTCCGCAGATGTAGCAGCGTTTATTTATTTATTTACTGTTACAGGTCCATTTTTAGTTAAGTTTTGCTTTAGTTATTTTGATTTTTAGGTTAGGAATTTGTTTATTTTGTTTTGATTTTCATCACATAGGCGTTCCTATTTTCTTAAATTTCTTCTTTCTATTTCTTCGCTTCTTTGGATTCTTGCTCTCTTCTTACAATTGTATTTACCTTTTCACACTTTAAACGCTTTTCCTTTCCTTACTGTTTTCACTATTCTAATTTTCGAAGCTTATGTGTACTATTTTATTCCATGTTACGCCTCTGGTCCGCTTTCAGTGTCATCTATTGTCAGTTCTTGTAAACTATGCTATTCTTTCCCGCTCTTTTCAAAAATCTATTCTTCTTTTCCCGCTGGCTTTTTATGTTCCTTAATTATTGGTATTACTGTTCGTTTTTTTCAAATTCTTCTACGTCTCGTTTCCGTTTTTGGTCAATTGTCAATTGTATGGTGTGCTTGTGAGGTGCGGAATTTTTGCAGCCGCTTTCATCCGACAATTTTGGGATTTCTACCCTCGTCCTATAGTCTCCACTCATTACCAGGAATTGGTATTTCTTCCTTGGAAACCCTATTTTGGGGATTAAGAGTGGAAGAGGAAACGCATTTGTGTTTGTGAAGTTATCTACAACCAATATATTATATATGTTACCCTTGCTCGCCGGATTTCAACCCTTGTGTAAGTATTTTTGTTGTCTGTATCCTTTTCTATTTCTTCGTTGTCTCTTAGGATCCGAGCTTTATTTCACCGTCCACCAATTTAATTGAGCCTACATACATATCTATATATTGTCTCTACGTTAAGGCCCACACCATCTCGTAAGTAGCCTTTTTGTGATAGTTGTAGCTCGTAATGTTAGGTTTTTGTTCTAGGGCCTTGTAGTTTTAGTTATTTTTGTCTATACTTGTTATACGTACCTATCTACTACTAAGAAATCTTCGTCTTCGTCCATCTCCAGTCTTCAGTCGTCCGTCTTCAGTCGTCCGTCTTCAATCTACAGTCGTCGTCTTCAGTCTTCAATCTTCTTTCGATACCCTCAAATTTCTTTTCCTCGTTCCTTTCTACCCGCATCCCTATCCTTAATCTACCCCGTACTTAGCCACTGGGCTACCACCGCCAAGTCCGCCGAACAACTGCTGGACAACTTCAGGAGCCAGAAGAGCTAAGTTCAAGTTATCTATTTACCTTAAAAAAAAGTTAAGTTTATTTAGAAAAAAACCCATCACATTAATTCAGTCACCCTACATCTTAATAAGTAACTGAGTCAAATTTTATTGTTTTGCTGTGAGACGAGATCTCGTACCGTTTTCTTTTTTTTGCCGTTTTTCTTCCCTGTTATCATTCCGTGCCATTATCAATCATCATCATTCGCCCTACAATATCTGTATTAAATTCTTGAGTTCCTTGCAGAATAAATACCTTTTCTTTCCCGCTATCTTTCTCTATTTCTTTTTTTTAGTTTTACCCCTGCATTTCCAGACCAACAGGAGCAGGTTTCTAATTTTTTTTCCTGTACGGCTTGGAACTATCGAAAAATTAGTGGCGCCTAAATTTTCGGAGCATTTATAGGTATTTCTTTCAGGATCGTCGAACCACCCCTACCACCGAGAGCAGCTGGAGCCGTAGTGCTGGGTTTCTTATTCCCTGCTAGTTTTCTTCGTCACATTACTATTCCTCTCTTGTTCTGGGCCATCAACAGGCTTACGCCCAATTACAGAGTGACCCGCATAGTGCTTTTTAGAGGTGCCTCTGCAGAGAAGGTATGAAGTTGTTTTATACTACTCCGGTATTTACCGTACGAATTAGGAAAACTGCAGAAAAACGTCATTCAGAGTAGCCGGCAGAATGCTCGCAACTGGTCTCAGGTATCTGCCACAGATGAAAAATTCACCTCAATCCAGGTTCGAACACCCGACCTCCGGAATTATAGTCCAACGCTCTTTCATTGGTTTTCAATCGGTTTGTGTTGTTTGGGTGGCCTTTAAGCATCAGAGTCGCACGTCTAACACACTCACACCCCTCCCACTGTCGACTGTGGGCACGGGAAGCTTCGGGAATATGTATCGCAATTTTACATTATAGTTGCGCCTCTTTGCTATTTCTCACTCAACAATCAACGAGTAAAATTCGAAGTATATAAGGAATATAAATTTGGAATATCAATTGGTAAGAAAAGAACGCTACATATTCCTTTCCTTGTTTTATTCCTGGTTGCCGTATTTACCGCTCATCAACAAACAATCAGATATTTAAATTTGTGGTCTCTACGCTTCATGCTTCTTGCTAAACAAAACCAAAACTGGTGAATACTCAAAATGTTTCCTCCAAAATTTACCGCCCCTAGAATTTGCCGTTCTAGGCGCGCAACTAGTCCGCCTTGTGGGAAATACACCCCTGGATGTAGCTCAAGGGAGAGTAATAAAAAAAAGAGAGCGAAGCCGCAAAAGGCACCTTACTGTGGACATAAAAGTTAAAAAAGAGGTTTGGGCCTAAGGCGAGTAAATTGCGAGCATTTTTCATGCATTATTCGGGACTTCCATAGTCCATTGTTATGTGACCTATGTTTTCGTTATTAGAAGCATCTATAATTAAAAATAAGGAAGTTAGTATTGGGCGGTTTGCGCATGCGCATATGTAATATGGGACGTTTGCCTTTACTAGAATGTGGTTAAATTTTCCAAAAAATATCTATAAAAAAAGGATGCGGGCATTGTGCAGTCTGCGCATGCGCACACCTGATTTTTACCATATGCGATATGTTTGCCTTTACTATAAAGGTGGTGAAAATTTCAGCAAAATATATTAATAAATAAGAAAATTGATATTGCGCATGCGCACATTTATCGTCATGAGCTACCGAATTCAAGAAGAACGAACTAAATATATTGGAAACTGTAGGAGCAGTGGCGCCCTCGCATGGACGGACGGAGAAAGTGGTCATAATTGCGCCTTCCAACATAAGTTTAAAAATGCGCTAAAATCTAGGTTCTACCATTAAAAAAATAGAAAACATTTAAGAATAGTAAATCTATTAAAATAAAACAGATTGCAAGCTGTGCAAACAGATACCGCATTCACAGGCTTCATTCCGTTCTTCAGCCTGATAATTGTCATTACGACTAATTATACACGAAAATTAGGTAACCATTTTATCACAAAATTCCATTATAATTCGGATTAATGTTATAAGTTCATAAACACAAATTCAGCCCTATTTCTTTTGTACGATTTGTTTGTTTCTAATTCTTTTAGTAACTGCGTTGTAACTCAAAGTTGATTTTTGAGCTTTCCTAAAATGTATAATACATCATACCTACTTATTTTCAAGAATAAGCTTTTTACAATAAATTTTGCTTATTAATACATCTTGCCTGAAAGATAATAACAAAAGTTTTTTTGTGGAAAGAGTAGCTAATTAGCTAACACTCCACCCACTATAAAATAAAGACAATAATAAATAAATAAAAGGTTGGTTATTAAAAGGTCTAGAAACAAACGACTGACGACATTGGTTATCTACATTAAAAACTGCTTGAATAATGCTAAAGCCATTTTGTTCTAGCTTCAACATTTTTCACTTTTTCTCTAGTGAAAAAACAAAAGACGGCAGCTTATTTCCGGCAAAGGTAATGGAATAAGCATAAAAAATAAGGACACGAGTACTAAAACCGTTTTCGTTTATCTGCGCTAATAAGAAAATTACCCATTTAATCCCATCGAAATTGGACCACACTGTACATAGTACGTACGGTACGTACCCACAGGCAGAAAAATTTTATTATTTAGAAGTTGCTTAAAATGATCTAAGATGTCGACATTTGATGAAATTTTTTCCAAAAAAACGGCGATGGCAATATCCAACTAACTGACACTACAGTGAGTATCTTCAGAAAAATTTGAATTACTCATTAACCTGATGAGCACAAAATTTTAAATTAGCAGCACAAATGAGCACAAAATTATAGTAAAAGAAAATTTTGAAAATATCGATGTTGACACTCAAGCGTGAAGTTGGAGTGTCATCAGAGAAAGTTGAATTACTCATTAACATGATTAGCACAAAATTTTAAATTAGCAGCACAAATTAGCACAAAATGAGCACAAAATTATAGTAAAAGAAAATTTTGAAAATATCGATGTTGACACTCAAGCGTGAAGTTGTAGTGTCATCAGAAGAAGTTGAATTACTCATTAACCTGATGAGCACAAAATTTTAAATTGGCAGCACAAATTAGCACAAAATGAGTACAAAATTATGAGATACTTGGAACTTAATTCCTTTCAAGTCGACACTCCAACTTCACGGACCCGGGTGAAACTATTTTGAGTGCAACTACCTATCGTCGACAAATCGATATGTCTGTGGACTTCTATCATAAGTCCATATAGCTGCCTATAATTAGACCCATTTTGTATGTTAATATAAAAATTCCTATAACAGCAATAGTAATAATTCTTTTCCACTATTGGGTGTTATGAGAATATTGATTGAAACAGAGACTTGTTTTGTTCCCAAGTTGAATCCAGATCTTTTAGTAACCGAACACAACCAATACATTTCGTCGCTATATTCCACTTAAGAAAACTCGTAAACTGTATTGTGTGTCACGCATACCATTCTGAGATGATGTAAGTACAATAAAAAATATCAATCTAGAGAATAGAAATATTACCATACGCAATCTCCTTGAAACTGTTTCAATAAGCATGGAAGCTGTCGTAAAAATGATTTAGAGTGCATATGAAAGCAAATAGCGACTGATTTTTCCGAAAACAGAAAATTTATTGACATATTAAATTAATTGAAGATATTCGGGTAGTTAGATGTATATCTGTGGAACAACCTTAACATATTCCCTTCGCACTATTTAAATAACTTGATGGTATTGGAGACTCATCTAATTCCAAGCTCATACAGCCAATTTCCGTGTGTGCGCCCCAGAGGCCGAAAGCTTTCTCGTGTACCTTCTACTCAGATACGTATAACAATAAAGCGTACGGGCTTCATTGGTTGCCAGGTCCATACGTTATTTATTCATTGACGGATACGAAAAAACCGTTGTTATACTTGTAGAAAAATCTGTACAAATCATTTGCTTTACAAGGTAAATTAACTTGTGCTTTTTACAAAAGATTAAATTCGAAAGGCAAGTCATCGCAAATACAAAGTAAGAGAGATTCGAGTTTGGTATCCGTGAATATTTATGACGCTTAGACTTCGTTTTGACTTAATAACAATTGAAAGTCAATAAATAAGGTAAATATATAAACCTGTCAGCTTGTTTCGGATCGAGGAGGTGCAGGTAGGTACAGATGTATAAAATTAATTTGATATTATGAAAACGCCAAGTTTGTCACCGCCTTTCACTGCAGATTGCAAGATAAATATGCCATTTTTTTTAACTCTTATGAAATTTAGATATATCAAACATATTAATATTCTATAATGTAAACTCTGTCTCAAGTTAAGTTTATGATAGGTACACGCCCTTTTAATTAGAAAATAACTATTTGCAATTCAAATGTTTACAAATATAGATCCTAAAGATTTTTTATAAAGTTGTATACGTATAGATTAAGTTTTGATTATGATAATTTTCGGTTAATTAATATGTATAAAAGAAGTCAACGGATGGAATTATCTATATAGGTTGGTATAGATAGAGTCCTATAAATACCTATACGCACGAAAATTGAGAGCCAAATTAATTAAGCGCTCGTGAAAATTTAAACGGGTTTTGTCTTCTTTTATTACTCGACTGAAATTGTACAGTTTGTACTGCATTTCTTTTAGGGAAAACTTCATAGGTTAGTTGTGGCTTGTGATATAATATAATATAATATAATATAATATAATATAATATAATATAATATAATATAATACCCCGCAGGGGGTTTGGGTATCCAAACTTTGGGGAGTTGCGACCCCACGGACCTGAGCAAGTGGAGAGAGGCTATTCCAATCTCTCTCCAATTCTACCTTCCCAGAACCACTTCCGCATCGTACCCTCCATAATACCCCGTTTCCTGATGCTCCTTTCTCTCTCTCCCGAAATCCCAAGGTGTCAACCGTGCCGATGGGATGTATGGCCCTGCGTTAGTGGGTTCCAAACGGTTTGTCTGTGTCGTATAATATGTTTGTAGTCGTCCGGGTGAGTCAGCGCGATCATGAAATTAGTAGTGGTCCGGTAGGGCTCCGCTGGTGATCACCTTTTGTTTATACACCCTACGAAGCTGGCGGTAGCTTTAAAACGCGCCTGTTTTTTGTTTATGGAAGTTCAAAAAAACATAAACCCTAAGGGCGGCAGGGGGCTTGGATCGGACCCCCATCGGAACCGTCCGGATGATCGATCCGGCGAGAGAATGGATGGTGGCTCCATTTCTCGTTTTTGTGCCACCAGACCCGATGCAACCACTGGCGTGGAGACGGCGGAATCAATTCCCCGGTTCCTGTTAGTAAAGAGTACCGAAGACGGTATGGACAACTTTGACAAAATGAACCCATTTTTAATTACGAGGTCAATGTACGGTTTAATTGGAGAAACTAGGTTAATTAGAAAAGTTAAAGATGGATTATTAGTACAGACGAAAACAGAAAAACAGACAAAGAAACTTCTTGAAACAACTACGTTTGCAGGAAAAGGGGTTACAGTTGAACCGCATGGTCAACTAAATACATCGAAGGGTGTTATATATTGCAAGGACTTCTTAAACTGTACAATAGAGGAAATACTGGAAGAAGTGAGGCATATTGGAGTAACACAGGTTAGACGGCTGAAAACTAAAAAAGATGGCGTATTAGTTGACACACCCAGTCATGTACTTACATTCAACACTCCAAATTTACCAACAAAGATTAGAGCAGCCTTTTATAGTTTCAATGTCAGGCCATTTATACCTCCACCAATCAGATGTTTTAATTGTCAACTATTTGGACATGTTGCTGAAAAATGTAAAGTTGAGAAAAGATGCGCGTGTGGAAAACCTCCACATGATCCACCTTGTGAAGAACCCAAAAAGTGTGTGAACTGTGAAGGTCCACACTCTGCTGGTTATAAAAACTGTCCGTCGTATAAACGTGAATGCGCAATACAAAAAATTAAAACCCTTGAAAAAGTGTCATATGTAGAAGCAAAGAAAAAAGTATTAATTAACACGCCTAAACCGAATATGTCCTACACTGCAGCGGTGACTACTCCGACTAAAGTAGAAGATCTCATTAAACAGATGTTACCGCGTATGGAAAATATAATTAAGAATACAATCTTTGCAGCTGTAAATCAATCAAAATCAATAAGCGATTTTACTGTCCCATCCAGATCGAGATCAGACTCGGTCTCAACAAATGCCTCTAAAAGAGGAAATGATCATTTAGACACAACGTCTGAGGATGAAAACAGAGCGCCTGCAAAGAGAAAACCAGGGTGGCAGAAGGGTAGACCAAGAAAACCACCCTCAGAGAAATAATTTTATATTTATTTTTGTATCTTTCTCCAATTAAACTACACTACTATGGATGAAGCTATCAACCATTGGAATTGTAATGGTATCATACACCACCTTTGTGAGTTTAAATTATTATTACAAGAAAAAGACCCTTTCTGTGTATGTTTACAAGAAACTCATTTACGTCCAGGTCAGCCATACTCCCTACGAAATTACTCTATAGTAAGGAAAGATTTAAACACGGGCCAAAGGGCTCATGGGGGAGTTGCTATAATTATTAAAGAACATTTTCCATTTAACCAAATTCAAGTTAATACACCATTGCAAGTGGTTGCTATTCAAATTCTGATCCCTATCAAAATAACTATTTGCAGTATATATTTAGCCCCCGATGAACAGGTACACACTGCAAACATATGGAATGTTGTCCGTCAACTTCCAACCCCATTTATTATAGTAGGTGACTTTAACGCACATAACCCTCTATGGGGCTCTACAAGACTGGATAACCGTGGTGAAGCGGTGGAAAATTTACTGGAGAGTCGAGACATAACACTGTTGAATAATGGATCTGCGACACATATTGCAGCTCGGTCGGGTGCTTTCTCTGCGATTGATCTGGCTATTAGCTCATCCGCTATTAGTGATATGTTGAGGTGGACAGTACTAGAAGATCTGTACTATAGCGACCACTATCCCTGTGAAGTAAAAATAAATACTGCGAAAACCAATCAGCAAATATCACGATACTGGATATTGTCTAGGGCAAATTGGGAACAGTTTAAAAACAAAGTGCTAATGGCGGTTGAAGGGCAGTTTGAAGTCAGCATTGAATTAATTACCAACATCATACAGCAAGCTGCAAATGAAAGCATACCGATAGGGGGAGGTGAAACAATGCGGAGACGCGTACCGTGGTGGAATGCTGAAATAGCTACTGCGATAAAAGAAAAAAAACGTGCTTTAGACGCATACAAGAGAGTTCCTGTTGTAGAAAACCTTATTGCGTACAAACGTGCCAGAGCAAGGTCCCGAAGGCTCATGTTGGACGCGAGAAGAAAATCTTGGACGGAGTATGTATCATCACTAATGACTGATTCTCCACCATCAGAAGTGTGGAATAAGGTGAGGGCAATCAAAGGCAGATCTTCACACCGACAAATAACTCACCTGAGAACTAATGGCGCTGATATTACAACAAATTCAATGGAAATAGCGAATACAATGGTCCAATATTTCGCAAATATCAGTAGCACAGAGAACTATAGTGCAGACTTTAAATTAATCAAGTTAGAAAGAGAAGTAGCACTTAATTTTGAAGGTGATAACGACCTCGCATATAATGCCCCATTTCAGTTTTTTGAATTAGAGGAAGCCTTAAAATACGCTAAGAAATCTGCCCCTGGTCCTGACATGATAAATTACCAAATGATACAGCATTTACCTGGGAGAGTTAAACAAGCTTTGCTTGCAATCTATAACAAACTCTGGCAAGAAGGTGCCTACCCCAACTGTTGGAAATCAGCGGTAATCGTCCCTATTCTTAAGGAAGGGAAGGATCCATTAACGCCATCGTCGTATAGACCTATAAGTCTCACGTGCTGTCTTGGAAAGGTCCTAGAAAGAATGGTAAATTCACGTCTCTCCTGGTGGTTAGAAAAATATAACCTATTAGTGCCATACCAGATGGGTTTCCGTAAAAATCGATCGACAGTTGACCAACTTACATTTGTGGAAAACTACATACAAAATTCATTTAAATCTAGACAGCATGCGGTGGCAATATTTTTCGATATTGAGAAGGCATACGATATGGCCTGGAGATACAATATCTTGCATCAATTGTACAGTTGGGGTTTTAGAGGGAATTTACCACGTTTCATAGAATCCTTCTTATCTGATCGGTGGTGTCAGGTTCGTGTAGGAAATACTCTTTCCGAGCGACAATTTCTTGAAAATGGAATCCCTCAGGGATCAACATTAAGTTGTACTCTATTTGGCATCGCTATTAACAGTATATCGGAAAATGTTAATTCGGCCGTTGGTCGATGCTTATATGTTGATGACCTTTGCATTATCAGTTCTGGTGACACGATCGGTGCCATAACACGTAAACTTCAACCATCCATAGAATCCATATATAACACCGCTAAAAACATAGGCTTTGTTCTATCACGTTCTAAAACTAAATGTATGCATTTTTGCAGATTACGAAGACCTCATTACGATCCTCTTTTGTTTATTGCTGGTGAACCCATTCCATGTGTAGTATCGCACAAATTTCTCGGTATGATTTTGGACTCAAAACTCAATTGGAAACAGCACATTGATTGTCTCGTGCGGAAGTGCAAATCTAGGCTGAACGTGATAAAATTCCTATCATCGACGCGTTGGGGAGCGGATACGCGTATCTTAATACGCATTTATAAAAGTCTAGTAATGTCACAACTAGATTATGCTTGTGTTGCCTATTCCTCGGCCAGACCATCCTTGTTAAGAAAGCTTGATACTGTACACAATCTTGGATTGAGATATTGTCTCGGTGCATTCCCCACTACACCTGTAATGAGTCTCTACTGTGAGTCTAGTGTTGAACCGTTGTACATAAGAAGAACGAAAATGATATTGACCTACACCCTTGCAATCAGAGCAAATCACCAGCACAGAAACTGTGTTATGCTTACCGAGATCGATAATAGCTATCAGCAAAAACCAACAATTACAAGACCTCTTTCTATCAGAGCAAATGAAATTGAACAAGAAACTAATATGTCAGCATGCTCGGTATATCCTGATACTATCAGAGAAACACCTCCCTGGTTATATCCAAGTATAAACATCCGTCTCGACCTCACTGTGTGGGCTAAGCAAAACCACTTACCTGCAGAAATGAAAAGAAGGCTATTCGAAATTTTGGCAGAGCTTTCCCCGGATGTAACAATCTATACAGATGGATCACGAACTGAATATGGTGTTGGGTGTTCTATTGCAATAGGAAAAATAGCATACGCGTGGTCATTATCTCCAAAAGCATCGATTTTTACTGCAGAACAATATGCCATTTGGCAAGCTTTGCGATACTGTGAAATAAATCCAAATCTCCAGTCAGTTGTAATAGCTAGTGACTCCTTAAGCTCTTTGACAAGCCTGCAGAATCTTGCATCGGCGGATATTTTAACTAAAATGTGTCAAGAAACGGTTATTGCAATTGCGTCCAATGGCACTGTGGTGGATACCGGCACATGTAGGAATTTTAGGAAATGAAGTTGCAGATCGGGCCGCAAAAAGAGCAGCCTCGGAAATAGAAATAGATGTTTCTGAAATTAAAAAAAGTGATCAAAAAGTGTACATATTGCAACGCATGAAAGAACTGTGGCAACAATCATGGCAAGAAAACAATACCTTTTTAACTCAAATTAAGCCCAGTGTTGTAACAACATCACCAGCGTTAAACTTACCACGTCAAGAAAGTGTGCGTCTCCACCGGCTTAGAATGGGACATACTGCAATTACACATACTTACCTTTTAAAAGGCGAGAACCCTCCACTGTGTGATTTATGTATAATAATGCCATGTCTGTAGAACACATATTATGTAACTGTCCAGCCCAAACCGTGCAACGTAACTTATGTGACGTACCACAAAATCTGGAGAATTGTCTCACAGACGTCCAAGGGATCAAGAGTACGTTACTATACTTAAAGCAGTCGAGTTATTTCACTAAAATATAGTATTTCGCAAAGGTGGTCGATACCCGACAAGAATGATTATAAAAAGGATATAGTGATAGTGTAGTAACATGGTAGGGAAGGAATATCTTTGTAGAAACAGGGCTAATGACCAATGTAGTTGATGCCCACAAAAAAAAAAAAAAAATAAAAAAAACAACTATAATATAATAAATAAATCTAATAAATAATATAATAAGAAATAGATGTTTCCTATAGAGTCTATAAATACCTATCGCACGAAAATTGAGAGCCAAATTAATAAGCGCTCGTGAAATTTAACAAGGTTTGTCTTCTTTTATTACCGAGCTGAAATGTGTACAGTTTGTACATGGCATTTCTTTTAGGGAAATTCATAGGTTAGTTAATATAATATAATATAATATAATATAATATAATATAATATAATATAATATAATATAATATAATATAATATAATATAATATAATATAATATAATATAATATAATATAATACAATATAATATAATAGAAATAGATGTTCCTGAAATTAAAAAAAAGTGATCAAAAGGTGTACATATTGCAACGCATGAAAGAACTGTGGCAACAATCATGGCAAGAAACCAATACCTTTTTAAGTCAAATTAAGCCCAGTGTCGTAACAACATCACCAGCGTTAAACTTACCACGTCAAGAAAGTGTGCGTCTCCACCGGCTTAGAATGGGACATACTGCAATTACACATACTTACTTACCTTTTAAAAGGCGAGAACCCCCCCACTGTGTTATTTATGTAATAATGCCATGTCTGTACAACACATATTATGTAACTGTCCAGCCCAAACCGTGCAACGTAACTTACACGTGACGTACCACAAAATCTAGAGAATTGTCTCACAGACGTCCAAGGGATCAAGAGTACTTTACTATATTTAAAGCAGTCGAGTTATTTTACTAAAATATAGTATTTCGCAAAGGTGGTCGATACCCGAAAAGATCGATTATGAAAAGGAAGTAGAGTGATTGTAGGGAAGGAATGTCTTTGTAGAAACAGGGCTAATGACCAATGAAGTTGATGACCACAAAAAAAATATATAAAATATAATATAATATATTATAATATAATATAATATAATTGTATGTAAAAGAAATAGAGTGATAGTTTTGCAACATGGCAGAGAAAGACTGTCTTTGTAGAAACAGGGCTAAGGGCTAATGATCAATGAAGTTGATGTTCACAAAAAAAAATTTCCACCGCAATATGATTACTCTGGAGCGATGTAATTAAATGAAACTACATTTAATGTGGCTATTTATAGACTCCCCTGGCTGCGCCGTTCGAATTGCGCCCATTTACTAAGAACATAGGACATACAGAGACAACCGTTCTATTTTGGCTAATTGGATCTTAGGTATATAATTCCTGGTAATTGATTTTTACAGGGCGAGTCTGACAAATTGTTAATTAGTAGGTATTACAGCGGGTGGGAAAATTTATTGGTGTTTTCTGTTTTAATGTCGTTTAAAAATTTGTGTATGAATAAATTCAGTTCAAGTGTTTAGAAACTTACTCCTGTACAGGGTGGTCCAAATTAGGCTTTCTTATGGAAACACAATTTATTTTAAGAGATAGAAAAATGGACCTAGGTGTCTGGAGCCCAATTTTAAAGATAAAATCATTGGCGCAAACAGAATTCATACAAATTTTGAATATTTTATGTATTTTCCGAAAACACCGAAACATATATAGGGTGGACCATATGAAAAAATATAGTTTAGGGTCGTAATTTAAAATATAAACCGTTCAAGAAAGAATAAAACAGAATTATTAATTTGGGAAAATGGATAAAGCGATTGATATGCGTTTTCTTTGTTAATGTTGCCTGCTGAAATGAATGCGAAATATGGTTTGTCATTTATTTGTGCAAATTATTAGTCTTAGTACGATTTTTCAACCACCGGTTATGTCCCTAAAGTGTACGCCGCGCTGTTTCCAAAATCAACCTTTTTAATATTGTTACTAAAAAACAAAAAAATTACACAATTTCGTTTCATAATTCGTGGCAGCTACGGTTCGAACCAAACCAGGCTAATTAATGTCAACACTACGCACTTCAAGTTATGAAGCTTTTGCAACTTTAAAACAAAATGACTCAAAAATATAACATACGTTTTGCTTATAGAATGCTTAGATGATAGTCTTGTATGTAAGCTTAAATTCACATGATGGGCTCTATGTGAACCGAAATGTGATTTGAACAATGTTTTTGCGTACGCGTTGTTGAGTTGCCTATGAAAACTTATAGTTACAAATGATAAGTCACCGGAGAATATCATATATATATCAACTTCTCTGATTTAAGTAAAAATTCAACTTTACAACTTAGACAGTAGTATTATAGTGTAGGTGGACTTTTGTACCACAATTAACTATCTAATTTTACCTATGTGTGTTACCCATATTTTATTTAGTTTCGTAAGAAGTAACACAGATATTTCTAATTAAAACCAACTGCTTTATAATAAATTTCTAATAGCTTTATTAATATTAAAATTGTAGGTTGACAACTTTCAAACAAAATTGTGCTATAATTTACTTCTATCGTAAGTATATCATTTCTAGATTACATTCGAAAACTATTTGTTTTTCAGTTTTTTTTTATTTGTCAGTTCTCGTGATGAAACTAAATTTAACCGAAATTTGGTATGCGATTTTGTAGGCATGTGATCTTGTAGTATCAGGTTTTAGAGCGTGCAGTACTAGAACTACGCTGGCATGAACTTATAAATTAAGATGGACTGCTAATGCTGAATTGACAAATGACACCTACATGGGGGCAGCCATGATGTGCACTCACTTGGTGCGAAATTCAAATCAACTAATAAACAAGCATAGATTGTGACTGTGACACATGTCATTTTGCAAGGCTGCAATAGTCTCAAAACTTGAGCACTAGGAAAATTCCCCTAGAAAATAACTAAAACGTGCACATCATGGCCGCGCCATTTCATACCTCTATGCAACTGTTTGATCAGCAGTCCATCTTAATTTATAAGTTCGTGTACGCTGGTGTTCTTATTTTATATTTGCCTTGAAGAGGCAAGGTAGAATGCGCTGGAATAACTAAACCCACATCTCATGTTCTCGACATGCGACAACCCTTATATATTTATTTCACCAAACTGATTTTTTCGACACAAGTAGATAAGGGCAATAACAGATTGGCCTAATCACAGGAAGCGCAGCAGTAGATAACAAAAACAAGGTAGATCACATTTTGCGTGTCATTGTTTCCACCTGTTCCAAATTCGATAATATAGAAATATTTCATGTACAACTGGAACTTTACGACTCTACAGCCCGTAAAAATCCACGCTCCTTTTCAGTTAACTATATCATAAGGATGTGCACCTATATACCCGTCTTGCTTTGCGGTACTTAGTACACAAACGAAATTACTTCCTGCCAATTTCCTGACCCGAAAGATCAACCATGTGTTATAAATTTTTCTAATTGAATGTTATTTTCTTCAATGCGGCATCAGAAAAATAACCAGCTGAAAAAAATGGAAAATATACATCTGTACTAATATCTTTATACACTTTCATACAACGCATAAATTTCTCGAGAATGTTTATTTTATATTCTTGCGCGGTGTGTGTTTACACGCATTTATGTGCAACTTAATTTCCATTTACGTAATAGCCGCGTATTCGTAAGGTGGACGGCACCTCCTCGGTTAATAATATATTCGACGCGCTTTATACTGAAATCTTGAAAGTTATAGAAAGCTTTTGAAAGCTTGAATGGTGTAAAATCCATCTGGATAGTTAGAATCAGGCAAGCAAAAGCACTTAGCGAGATTCGCACAAGAGTGCACGATTTTACGATTAAATCCTATTTCGAACCAGACTCGGCATAACAAGAACTCTAAGTGCTCTTGGGAATATTGAACAGTTCAATTTACTGATAAAAAAAGTTGATTTACTATACAACAGAGCTTTTTGTTACATAAATAGGAAAAAGGAGAACCACTGTTACTTTATATTTCTTTTTTTATTGCTATTTTTTTGATGGATGATAAACCCTTCTTTTTGTTAATTATCGCTAGGAAGGAAATCGGGTAGGTAATTACACGTTGGATTAAAACTAAATTTGATGAAGGTGAGTTATACTGACTTCCCGTACATGCTATTCCATATGCTTTAGGTAGGTATAGTCTGCACCGACTAATTCATTTCGTGACGGTTTCAAGACTTATATTAATAAATAATAATTATCCACCAACCACTGATCAAGTTACATACAATGAGTATAGTCAATTCAATTTTTTTAAAGTATAATCTACAGTTTCGTATTGGTCATTCAGTTTGGTAAGTAAAATCGAATTTTGTTATAACGTATATATTTAGATTGCGAATTGCCATCATCAGGCCTAGCGTCAATTGTTTAAAAGGCAGCGTTTTTAGAATTTAACATGAAGTGCGTGTTACTTATGGATATGGAATATATACATATAAATGACATACCACAAGTAGCAAGATAGCAATCTTGATGCACAGAAAAGCTTTTTAATGCAATTTTTTACACGGAGTTCGTATAGCGTCTATATTCCTTCGATACAACAACCTCCGAATAGGTACTAAATCTCTTGGTTTATACTTATATATGTGTCATTATATCATCAAAAAAGCTATTATTATGCGTGCTTTGAATCCATCATCAGGTATGGTATCATATGTTGGGGAAACGGCGTTTTCTCAAATCGAATCTTTATATTACAAAAACGGGCGATTCGAAATATGTTCATACTTGCCACATTATGCTTTGTAAAACAATACGAATTCGGCGCTTCTGTGTACTATGCCCGCCCAGAAAAAGCAAAATTAAAGAAGGCATGATAATTTTGGGGCTTTCGGTACTATTGAATAGTATATTTCATTAGGAGTCCGGAAAGCAGGCTTTTTCCGTGCGCGCGTGGCAAATTCCACCCATAACGCTCTAACCCTGCTAGAATACCAACTTTTGTTTTTTGTGTGACGTATATCGTTAGATTCGTAATAAAAAATGCTATTCAATACAGTATGTACTTTTTTTATGGCCATATAAAATAAATTCAGTCTCCGAAACGAAACGTTGTATTGAAAATCTCTCAACAGTGTCTTGTAGAGATCAGAAAGTGCCAATGAGAAAGTGTTATTTTTTCGGTCTAGGACATTATGGCGCCGCCGAAAGGGCGCGTGGACATAAAGGCGCGAGGACAGAAGGACGCGGGACATAAGGGCGAGGGCCACAAAGGCGCGGGGACATAAGGGCGCGAGGACATATGGGCGCGGGATAGAGTATTCTCTAAAAAAATATATCGTACTTAGTTAGTTTATGTTGATATGTTATACCATAGAGTAAACAACGTTTAGAGATACCGCGCTGTGTAAATTTTTGTCGGCTAGGGACTATCCTTGAATATAGATGGCCATTGAATGCATCAAGTGTCTCCCTCTTAATTCCAGAATAGTGTACTTATTTTCCGTCTAGGATTCAAACCTACGCAATTAAAAGCTCGCGAGTACCAAGCTTTTTATGATATAATTATGTAACTGTATACATGTCGTACGTCCCACGCATTGCATACCTATAAATTGCGCAGCCAGCAAAATGGTTTTTATTTTCATAACTTGCGTCTACATTGTGACTGGATATTATTATTTATAATATGTGCGCGCCAAGAATTAAAAAAAAGGGTTATATTATTGAATGAAGACATGTTTAAATACCTATCTACATAATGGGGGGCCATAAATATTTATTAATTGAAGACATAAAACCCAGATATTTGCAATATTCGGCAAAATTGCCTTTAATCGGGGTATATTGACCTTTTGTTTTGCTTAATAACCTACTGTAGATTCCTATATTTTGATTTGATTACCAGAGAATTTAATTTGACCTCATCCGGCAATCTACGCTAAATCTTTTAAGTTGCATGGTTGCACAATAAACAATAATTAAAACGCGATGTCTCTTTCGTATCGTGTTTCGTGATAATTGGGAGCATTTGTGGTCTGTGGATATGGGTATCTAAGAAACTATCGACCTATTATATTTAATAGTTTCCGTTTTTCCCAAAATTTTGGAAACATGCATGGTTACGCGACTTGTTAGCTGCTTTGAGAAATTTTATCTTCTCCATACATCGCTTCATTGCTTTATCAAAGGAAAATCTATGGTTAGCGGTCTATTCAACTCTATTGAGTCTATTTTGAATTTTGATATGTCCAAGGTTCAACCACCACCTACTAAACCTAATACGGAATTACCTACTGGAAATGTCCATCACTGGATCACATTGTAATTTAATATCTCGATCGAGTGACGTAAAGATCCAATGTGACATAAAAAAGTTTATGTGATTTAGTCGAAACCCACAAGTCATGAAAATTTTAAGTTAGCACCATTAGCAAGATGAGAAAAAATTACTAAGGGTTTTGTTAATGGTTATTTGTTCGTATCTTTGAAAATAAATGAACGCCACCGCATTTTCTAAACATTTTTCGGTTTTTGACCATAAGTTCGTTATTTGTAAAGCTACAAGAAACTCCGAAAGGGAAAATTAATCAGCATAAAATTCTGCAATTCTGTGCGACTTTGTATCACACCACACAACACTATTCGAGGATTCCCCCAGGTGCATGGCGATCAAACTGTTCTACCATTTTCCACAAGAATTGCGGACGCCTACGTCGGCCAAAAAATTTAAAAGTCAAGTCGGTGAATTTTTCACATTTTCACCAACAACTCATACCTCGACTCATACCATCACGTCAACGAATACCTCCAACCAAGGCCTGCGCGACTATGATTTATTGTAATATGGATATGATGTAAATGATCAGAAATTGGGGAAAAATAATTAAAACAGCTGAATTTTTCCGCGGGTGAAATCCCGGGGGTTGAAAGGGGTGGAAAGTGGTACTTGGCAATTTGTGGTAATAGGTACATATTAATTTCGGGCGAAAATGTTCAATGTAACAGTTATAGAGAATAAAATGAACAACTTTTCTATCTGCGCTATTTTCACATTACTTACCTCTAATTTTCCTAGAAAAACCGGAAAAACCTTTTTTCGTTTTTTGTTCTTACTTTTGCGAAAAAAAGTCGTAAAGGTTTGAAATTTGTAGGAAACAGCTACAAAAAAGGAGACAATTTTTTTGGGACCGGAAAATTGAACCGTTTCCGAGATCTCACGATTTCTGAAAAAAACACATCTTTTTCAAGGAGATGAAAAATCTATTTTTTTCATCGCACAGAGGTGCGGGGGGTAGTAAAATTTTAGGGAAGACTTATATTTTAATAAACGAAAATAAAAATTATTATTCCTATAGAAAAACTTCTAGAAAATCGCCAAAAACTGGAAAAACAGATTTAAGATATACATGATTTTTGACATGATCAATCAACGTTTTGGATGTTAATAAAGATTTTTTCGAAATCTATCTTCTTGCTTATCTTTAATGTTTGCTAAAATATTGTCTTTTGTTTCCTTATGCTCAACGTTTTAGTTAAAACATCTTTATTATTTCTTTTTTCTGCATTTTTACCACAATAAAAGCAATTCGAAGTAAAATCGCTTCCTGAACAATTTGTTTTTGTTCACTTACTCTTCTTCCTGGCTATGTTTTACAGCTGATGCAATTGCGTTGGGCTTGTTGATAAACTTGCAAAATAAAATTCGCTATAAGAACGTCTGTTTTACCGGCCAAAACAATAAATGATTTGAGAATTGAGATATAAAACCTGGAATAAACTTCATGATAGATTCATCTCCTAGGAAAACTGGAGGTTATGCTGGTTATGTGAAAATAGTGCAGATACAAAAGCTGTTCATTTTTTTATTCTCTATAACTTTTGTATTGACCATTTTCGTCTAAAATTAATTGCTTTCCCACAATTTGCAAAATATGTACCGCTTTCCACCCCTTTCAACTCCCGGGATTTCACCCGCGGAAAAATTTAGCTGTTTTAATTATTTTTCCCCAATTTATAATCATTTCACCTGCCTGAAAAACCCGGTTTTGCCCCGTAACTAATTTTTTTTTTAAATAAATTATTTTAGCAGCTAGCTTTTTAGTCTGGACCACGGTGGTATACGGTGGTCTATACCACCGTGGCCTGGACTAATATGGAAATAAATGAAATGAGACATTTTGATAAAATATGGATTTTTGTGTAATTTGTCGTTTGCTGTGGAATAATCCATGAAAAATTGTATAACAGAACGATTTAAAAAATGTTTTTTACGCATAATTAACGAAGTAAATGTGACTGTTTCGTAATTGGTAACGTTCCCATTTGTATTCTGTGTCAAGACGAATCCAACGATATACCAATGACCATACCAATACGTTCATACCTCTATGAATCGAGTAGGTAACTCTTATTAAATTGCAAGTTTTTTTTGCATAGTTATCAATTTACCGGACTTTTTTTGTCAAAAAATCGTATGGAAAGTGGTACTTTTTTTCACGATTTTTACTATGCGTTTCCATGGCGTTTCGTCCTGTCTATGGCCAATTAATAGCTCAATTGTTGAGTGACAGAAAATGGCGAATGTCAATGATATTATGCAATTATAGATTATTAAGGATCACTATGCAAAAAAATTTCGTGTACAACACATGTTGAAAGTGTCTTTTTTTCATGAATTCGCTTGATTCAAACTGCAAATTCATGAAAAAAAGTAACACTTTCAAAACACTAGTTGTACAAATAACTATTACAATTGAAAGTTGTTTCTCTCAACTTTTTAACATTTTTTAAGGTGTTCGGTTAATACTGGATTATGATAGTTAATTTTTAGATAAACAGAATGAAATCAGCTGGTAGGTCCCTCGTTGTGAATGAACTTACTCATACTATAAATATGTAGCGGTTTCGAATTACTTACTACCTACACTGGAGTACAGTTGCAATCGCAACTTTCATGAATCATGACGTAATTTCATTTAAAGCTCAGCTTTGAAATATCTTAAGCTCTTTTAAAGGCTCCTATAGACGGATATAACAGATTCGAATACAGCAACCAGCATTTGTCACTAGATAGCACCATTGCATGGCCATAAATTGTTATAAACCAGCAATCCCTATCCCGTGGCATCTCTAAACGTTATTTACTCTATGGTTATACCAACAGTCATTACACAGGGCGTTCAGGATACCAAAAACATATAATGCGCAATGGCAAAAGATTGGGTCACACCTTTTATCACTTTTGACTTGTATGTTTGTAGCGTTGGCCATTTATTTAAGAAAACATTAAAAAAGAACGGATGAACCGATTACGCTGAAATTTACCTATACGGCGGGGTAAGGGCGGTGGGGGGGGGGGGGGAGAATTGTGAATCTATCAAACCCAAATTTTGGCATTGCCTATTGTAGTGTTGGATATTCAAGATTATATATTAATTAATCTACAATTATAATTTATCAATTTTATTAATTAGCACGCTTACCTACATATCATTATGTCAATGACTCAACTCAGTGTCCACTGTATCTACTTAATCCTACTACAACTATCGTATGGTGTCGCCTATTAGTAGATACTTTGAAATTCGTGCAGTTCGGTTCATAACTAACGCAGATGTTATTTTTCAATTCACGAACATCGATCTACAAAATTTGATAAAGGATCAATTTGCAAAATTTCATCGTAATCGGTTCATCCGTTCTCTTTTAAATGACTATGGACGTGTAAAAATCGAGCGAGTGAACGATTTGGGAGAAAACATAACAGACTTGTTTAAACAACTCGGCGCCCTAATGTCCGGTTCCGTTATTTTTTCTTCGGCAGCGAAATTCGTTGATAACATTCAGAATTCTGGACATTACACCCTTACATAATACATTGAAAACCAATGCGGAGAGACAAAATAAAATTGCTTTTATGGATTTTCTAACAAGAGGCTACAAGATATTTGATACCTAGTACCTATAGCTATACCTATATGCGAGTTTCCCCATGAAGATACAATCATTACGGTTACTGCTATAGAAGTAAGTAATGTTATTCTTGTTATTTGTTTGTATTATTAAATAGCCTCTCATATTATTTTGCATCGCTAATGAATTGTCCATAAATGCAGACCGTTGCATTCATGGACAATCCCTTTGCACCTTTAAACATCAGAAGTGATATTGGGGGTTACCCAACATGACTACACTTAGCTTGCAGCGACAGTGTTCATCAATAAAAGCTCTACTTACTTTGAAAGAATTATTCGTGATTTATAAAATGCGTGCCAACTATACAGAAAAGGATTATGCCTACCTAAAAAACAGAAGTTATATAAGGGAATAAACAGTTGTTCGCGATGGGTAGATGTTTAACTGCGTAACGTAACGAATTTTATGTCTATTTAAACTTACTAATTAAGCAATTAAGCTGTCGTCGATATCAGTTCGAAGAAATATATTTATACACGTATAGATAGGTATACTGTAAAACAAATAGGGACGTTGAGAGAAGCGAATCTTATAGATTCTGGTAATACAACTCTATATTTTATTGAATTTATTGCTACATATTTATGAAGTAACATGTGTACTTTATAAGCTTTAAACTTTATAGAATATGGATTTCAAATACAGTTATAGCTCGGGCATCGTTTAGTGTAGGTATGTTTGTTACACGGGGTTACACGTACAGAAAATCGATAAACAAAACGAGTTCATTATACTTTAATAGCAGTGTTCGACTGTTCGTTGTTGATTCAGAGAAAATACACAAAATGTGTTATGTAAGTATAAGATTATCGAGAGCGTTGGGGCGTAGTTCTTTACCTACCAATCACTTAGAAAGAGAGTTTAATTTGTACCTATAATTTTCCAAGTTAAATATTGTTATACGCGAGTGCGGTATCACCATATTTATCTTAATTACCCGCCGGAGGACTTTATAGGGGTTAAACTTTAAAATTGTTGGAGGTTTGATTTTCTACACCCAAGCTGGATTCCTTATACCACGGTTCAATTTTTGAATGGAAATAATGCTAATGTATCATGATAAATTTGCTTTTGGAGCAATATAAAAACAGTAAAGAATATGAATGGATTATTTTTATGCCAGTTCTCTATTTCTTTTTTGTTGAATATATGAATGCAGATAAGTTTTATTTATTGTATTAAAATGCACGAGGAAGGCATGAAATTGTAATGTATTCGGGAAAAAAGAATTCTTTGCTACTCCCTCGGTGTGTAGCCACAATACAATTAGACTTTTAATGAAGTTTTGTACACGGAGACAAAGAAGTAGGGATATAATAAAGCCGTGCAGTTAGAAAGGACAAAAGTGTCGTTACCTAGATTTTGAGAGACGGAGAACGATAGTAAAAGATATCAATGCGAAATTTGTGCAAATAAGAATGTTTCGTAAAATAAGATTGCGATTATAAAACCGTGTTCTCGCCCCAAGCGCTTGACAATTTTCACCTGAAGCGTTTCTTAAATGTGCGGATATATTTTCTAGCGAGGATAAAGTTAAATGCTAGAAGGAATGTAGACGGTAGCTGAATGCAAAAGAAGGATTTAAGGAGACGGGAGGATTTTGTAGGACTTCAGCGTTTTCGGTTTATGGAAGGCAACTTCCGGCGCACGCGATAACTGGTTCCGGAAATGGAAACTCCCTCCCTTTTCTAATCGAATGCAGGTATACCTACTTGATAGGAATAAGAGTAAATGCACCGTTTTGGAAATGTGGAATTTAGTGGTCCTAATAATTTATGCAAACGTTCCCTTTTGCAAATATCTCAATAAACCATCCCGTACAATTCATACTTAACTAATATGACTGTAAAATTAAAGCACACTCGCATATTAAAGGCGTCTTCCGCGACAAGCATGAAATATATTAACAGGAAATTAATTCCGTAACGCCGAATAACTTTGGCGTATAAATTCCAATTTCAGCGCAAAGGGCAGTATGCATCTCCATTATTTCGAATTGAAGATGGTACCGCGGCAAAGTAAACGGTCTCGTAATGAACATCTATTTAATGTAACCCTTTTCCGAACAATAGTATACAAAGCAACAGAAGGACGGTTCCATTGTTCTTTCCCCTTTCCCAAAGGACTGTCTCTTTCTCCATTCTTCCAATCCTTTTCGTAATAAAACACACGCGCTTGCTTGTAGACGTTTTACATTTCATTTAACATTAGTAGTTACGCCCCATCATATATAAGAACACAAAAGGCTAAATAGCAGGAAAACTAAGATTGGTATAAAATTCTCATTTTAATGAATGCATATTTTTCATTTGTAAGAAATTTTGAACGCCTTATTCCTAATAGATCGCCCATTGGACGAAGTTTTTTAACAAACAATTTAAAATATCCCAAATACAAAGCGGTTCTTTGTTATTTCTATTCGGTTCATTTCATAGTAATAATTAAAAGCATGTGTGAAATATATGGTTTTTGGAGTTATTTACGAGATACCCGCTCTTATACACGGCTCATAACCCTTTCGAGACCCCGTTGAACTACATTGTGTAATGTCTTGTTTAAAGCGGCTTTAATCCTTTGAACTACAAACGTTAGTCGTTTTATTTCTATTAAAAAATCCTGTCGGACAGATTTACTGAATGGGAAAATTAACGCTTCCTTTTCTTATGTGTTAATCAATTTTAGTCATTTCATACGAACAGTGCAGCATTTTCGAGTTGCATATACCTATCTGTATACTAACGAATATAACAATATCCTTCATTTTAAGAAGTTATGTAATAAGTCATGATTTACGACCATATAAATTTTTATATACAGTTTAAATACGGTTCGAATAAAGACATCATTTGTTTGGTTTACAGAGCGTGTAATAAAAGCAAACCAAACCGAGCGAGCAGTGAACACAAAGGGGTCTTGTCTGCTGTTTCAGTGCTAAAATGACTTGGCAGGGTAGTTCTTTGCGGTATAGCACGAAGACAAAAAATAAAGCTTTTTAAATTTCATGCATCTATATTGGAGTTTGAATTGCGAGATTATAGACAAAATGAACGATTTCAAAACACATCAAATGTAACGTGAAGGGGATAATTTATGTTCATGGCAATACAATATAAAGTAGGTATATCGCAAAAAGCTCGTAAACAATATTCGCTGTTAAAATGAATCAAAAAATTAATTTAAATAATTTTACTGATAATTATACAAATTGAACAACGTGTAAACTTTAGCACCTGAACTTGTATATTTCTATCAGTACGTACATAATCTTTTATTTTATGCAATTAATGTTATTTCTCTAAATAAATATATACAACTTGTATACCTAGATATAAACTTCAATTGTTCGCTGATGATGACAGCCTTGCTGTCGAAACGCGTTCGAGGTTTTAATATATTATTGTGGTTTATTGATGTTTTTGTTTGACTTTTGCAACTTTAATTTAAAAAAAAACGCGTTTCGCCAGTATAATAAACATCATTAGTTAGCAAGATAGTATAAAACTACAAGTGAGAGTAAAAGTGTACAAGTTCTATCATTAGATTTTCGTTATAGGAAACGTTTGATTTTTTGCACTTCTTTCGTAACAAGCAGCTGCCCGGGTGCTTACCGAGAATGAGGAATCTCTGAGATGGGTGGTCAACACTTTCAGCCCGTTTAAGGGTGCACAACCGGACGGGATATTTCCTGCTCTTCTGCAGAAGAGCCTGGAGCCTCTGCTCTTACATTTGTTGGACCTCTTTAGAGCCTCTCTGGCCTTAGGGTATATCCCCGAAAGCTGGAGAAAGGCAAGAGTTGTGTACCTACCTAAGCCGAGTCGTGCCAATGTGCACATGGCGAAGGATTACAGGCCCATCAGCCTATCATCGTTTCTTCATTCGCGTTCGATTCAATTAGTGAGGCTGCTAAAAGATTTGGCAACCGTAAGATCCGTGTCATGCTCGGAAACATCTATTATCTTCACTTGGGACGACTGAGATGAGCTCATCGGTGACTATAGAGCATGTCCGTAGGGTGGAGTTTTGTCTCCACTGCTGTGGTGCCTGGTACTAGACGGGTTTCTCCGCACTCTGAACGGAGACGGAGCGTATACCTACACAGGATTACGCGGACGATCTCACGATCGTCATAACTGCACGAAAATTTCCAAACACCGCGGAAAAGCTCATGTAGGCGGCTGTTGAACAGCTGGTGGTACAGTAGCCATGGCCCCTCTGTTAACCCGGAAAACATCGAGGTTGTTCCATTTACGAATAGAAGGAGAGCGGACCTTGATGGGTTCACTCTTTGAAGACGTCAACTACTTCTGACCAGGACAGTGAAATATTTGGGAGTAATCATTGACTCCCGCCTGACTGCTTGTGTATGAACATGTAGAAGGGATTTTGGCTATACATGGAGCTTGAATCCTCAACTGGTATATAGGATTTGTACTGTAGGGGTTCATTGAATATTAGTGGAGTATTTTTCTTACAAAGTGTGTTCTACCAGTCTGAATCATTTGAAATCTAACGGATTTGTCATTTTCGTTGCATTGGGAATGTTTAATTTTTAAAAATTCACAGATTTCGAAATCCATGCAACCATCGGATACATCGGAAAAGACAACCGTATAAACGAGATTTGTAAAACATAAACACCTCTTTATTCAAACGTCACCCTTCTGAATAATAAGCGGCGTAACATGCTTATAATACTATTAAAGGAAGTGTGATGAGAATTAATTCGTTTCGTAGATAATTGGAAAAACTAAAAATCGGCATTTCTAAAAAGTTCAAATATTTTAGTAACAAAGAGAGCCATCGAAAAAAGTTTCAAATAAAAGTTGCAAGTTTCGATGGGATAAATTCAATGGATGTAGGAAAATTTTTTTCAAAGTGGCGGTTTTCCAGATATTGATATCATTATTTTAAATGGACGCTATAGTAGATTTTTACGTCACTCGATAGAGAAAAAATTAAAAAAAAAATTACAAAACCAGTGATACTAAATACTTAGTATTTCATTTGGAAATCAACCTGGCTTTTTTGCCTCGAAGTTTATATGATGTATTTCTTATGGCAATAATTCCATGGCTCATTGTGATTGAAACCAAATTCGTTCATTTATTGTCTCGCAGTCACCATCGACACGAAATCAAAATTGCCATATGACGTTATACGGTTATCTTTTCCAACGTCTCCGATGGTTGCAAGGATTGCGAAATCTCTATCGAGTGACGTAAAAATCCAATATGGCGTCCATTTAAATTAAGGAAGTTGATTTCAATATCTCGAAAACCGCCATTTTGAAATTTTTTTTTCTACACTCATTAAATTTATCCCATCGAATTTTGCAACTTTTATTTGAAACTTTTTTCGGTAGCTCTCTTTGTTACTAAAATATTTGAACTTTTTAAAAATGGCGATTTTCACTTTTTTCCAATTATCTACAAAACGATTTATGTTTTCCAATAATCGCATCGGAATATACATTAGCACACACAACTTTACCAATTTAACCGAATCTGTAAGTGTATAATAATAACAAAGGTAGCCATGTTATCCTACTCACTTTAACACACCCTGTATAATTAATAAACGTTTATGTATAATAAATACATCATATATATGGGTTTGATAAATTGTCTATTTAAACACATAAAAACGCTACTATTCTGTTCAATTTATATATTATATATATATATATAATATATAACATTATAATATATAAGATATAATATATAACATATAATATGTAATATTGTATATAAAGCAACAAATTACGTTTATGAAATTAACAAAGAAACGTTTATTTGATAGCAGATGTTAAATTGATACGTTCCTACAAATAATTTGGCTTACAATGTATCAGGGAATATTTTAAAATCGGTACAATTTTTGTCAAATAAATCAAGAAGGCATATTTCCCACTGTATAATTAAACCATATTAGATTATAGTATATATTGCATAATAAGTGTGCTAAGAAGCCTATTTCGCACGAGTATTTTGCGACACGAGCGAGCGCAGCGAGCGAGTGTTGTAATAAAATCGAGTGCGTAATAGGCATTAGCACTCGAATTATGTACTATACTTTTTCTACGACTTGAATATAATTGATAAAAGATTGATAGATTACGATTGATTTGGTTCTAAATATTCGAACTTCGAACTAAAAATTAGAACTGTCAAGTGTCAAATGTCATGGTCTATTTAAAAGGAATACAAAATACAACGTAACCTCACTTATATTCCATGAATGCACGCCAGCGAGCAAGAATTTTATAAATACTTTTTACTTAGATTGGAAGTGTATTGCAGGGTTTTTACATCCCTATTCCTTACTGCAATGTGAGTTTCATTTTAGCACCATAGATGCAATAGCCAATAGGATACAAGATACAAGTGTTGAAGTTGAAGATTACTACCTAACTAGCTCAGGTGGTGTTTGTGCTCTTATTCATTACAGTTTTGAACGATTTCTATTAGTTGCCAATGTATTAGGTACCTAACTATCGATAATACTAAACGCTGCGTCTTTTAACGAGTTTTCCCGGGAAGGAAGCATCGGACTACCCGGTATTCTAAAGTGCATTATTCCGTGTTCCATGCAAGTCGTAATTGGCACCATACATTAATTCTTCGAGTACTTATTGTAGTTTTCTAAAATACAAAATAGTAGCAACAGAGTTTGCTTAATTAACTAAACGCAGCTTCAAACCATTCTTGAGTAGCCCATTACGATTATGATAAATAATTGGACACGGCTAATAAATTACATACAGGCTCCATTCTCCATTCTCATACAAATGGCAATGTTTAAACAAATTATGAGTAATTCTGTTCAAAGAAGTTTACAAAATGTGAAACATAACCTACTACAACAAAATCTGACGTTACTTCATTCATTAGGCAGGGCTGACAACCTACTAAATTAACATTTCGCGTTTGACATTTAACCTGTTACGTAATATATATATATTAAGTAACAGTTCTAATTTTCATTATGCAACCGTATGATATAATGAACGATTTAGACGTGCAGTACAGGGTGACATTTTGGGTATGTTTACGACATAGGAGTAGAAAAACAAATAAGTTATGCTAGTCTTTGTTTCATTGGTTTGTATAGAAAAGAGTTGCGTAAAAAATGCATGCATATAAATGCATTATTTTGCATAAACTTTGTTTTTAGATGCATATATTCAATAAAATAAATGCAAATTTAAGTGCATACTATTTTGACGTTCTACATCGTGCATATATGCAATACCTACGTTTTTTAAACATTTTTAAGCTTACCTACCTATTCACAATTTAGAATAGATGGAAAATAGGTACCTACCTATATCAATTCCCATTATAGGTAGGTAGGTTTTCGGTTGCTATACCTACCTATAAGTTATAGGTACGTATAAATAAAAATATGTGATTTATTCATATATGGATTTTATATTGGATAAGAATTACTGCCGACAATGTCCTTTAGCATAAATAAAAGTTACTTTCGTATAAACGTATATTTCCTGACCATCAGTAGCTTCTTCCAACATTTTGCTAATTTATAAGGAAATGTCAGATTCCAATGGGAAAGGAATCTAGCGGGCATTATTCAATTATCTGATGTGCATAAATAGCCACCTAATTCTGAGCGTAGAACAAAATACCTATCACAAGCTGTCGATAAGTACATAAATCACAATGGAATAGTCTTTGAAAAATATTTTCCCTGAATTAAACCGTATAATGTTTACCTATAGCGAAGGTATTTCAGAACTGCTATGGAAATTTCAAGAACAGCAGCAGGTAGTGTAGGTATGTAGTGTGTAGGTAAATAGACAATGTTATATGCAAAATATTGAATTTATGTATTAAGTATATTAAATAATTTTCCGCATATAATTTAATTTTCACCAAATTGCAACACATGATTATTTTTAATAAAAGTCGTTATTAACACAAGTATAAAATCAGAAATTCCTTCCAGAAAAGTGAAACAGACGTTAGTGGGCACATGTATCATATTTTGCTACCGTATATACAGCTCGATGAATTCACTAAAGGCGGCGTAATGCTAAATCTAATAAAGAACCGCTTCGTATTAAATTAAATCACTAAATATAATCGTTATCTGAATGGAGAACCCTTTAAGTGCAGCATTACGTCGAATGAAAGCAACCAAGAGAATAAGTAAGTATAGAAATAAATTGAACTCGCAAGGGGTTGGAACATTAGATCAGGGTGGACACACACAAGTTTCCTTTAGTCACGTGGCATCAGTTTTATGGTTATGTGTAGACCTGCTGGGGCCGCAAATGAAGGATAGAATATATTGGAAATTAAGGAAAACATAGCTTAAGAAAACAAAAAAATCGTAATAAAACGAAAGTTTTGGACAAATCCTATTAACTTGATTAAATAAATACAGCCATTCAAACCGAAAGTTAGTATTTAAATAATCCATATGTTTACTTATATACTTTTATATCTTTTAATCAGTAAATTGTTTCAGTTAGCACCTATGCTTCTCCAAAATACTTATAACAGACTAAGCATTAATCATGTTTATTCTCAGACCGCGGGTAAAGTAAATATTTACAGATCGTATCCTTAGGTTTTTGTAGCGAAATCTTGAAATTTTAAGTGGAGTACTCTTCAATCGTGAATGTAATGTAAATTTAGTCAACAAAAACTGATGTATAACATATTGCTCCTCTTGCAGTACTGTATAACGTCGTAATAATTGGCACTTTTTGGCAATTTATTACAACTTCCAATAATAAGACAACTATTATGTCATTACTGGTTGAGTTAATAAATTAACCTTGAGCTCGCTAAGGATGTATCACAACTAATACCTAATGTAAAATGTGCATAGCCCGTGATCTTTGTTTAGAACTTAATTCAAGATCCTGCAGCATAGGTACTTGTTACGCATGAAATTCAGAAGATATTCTAAGAGATCATAACTTTTTAAAACATTCCTGGCTGCTCTCTCGCAACGCTGTATAATGAATGGTGGGCACTCAGGCAGTATAAAAATGTAAACTGGGTTGTAACACAGTCCCCACTTCTACTGCACTCACCAACTATAATAACTGTCTAGCCTAGACCAAGCAGATTCCGTATGCTCTATACGTTTCTACTCTCCTGGTTGGAAATATATTCAGAATGCAATGTTACTAGTTTAAATAATACAAAACAATTGTTTATTTATATAATTTATATATTGAATGGCTGTCTCCCTCTCACTCTCAGTGTATCTGCAATTTTATGTGGAGGTAGACGAATTTTGGCAATGACGTCAGAAGTGGGGATTGGAATTGGCGGGGATACCGGGCCAGCTCCCATTACCACTTTTAATTTCGTTCTTGGATGGTTTTCTAAGTCTTTACGAATTTGGGGATAATCAATACAAATTAAAATTCTTGATTTTATTTTTATAAATTGCTTAATATTTTTTTCGGTTTTATAGGTGTTTTACAACTTTTACAAAATGCAGTCTAAGCAAATAGTGCAATTTGAAGTAAGTTTTAAAAAAAGATTGGACATTGAGTGTTACTTTATGGATTTAATTTGTAGAAATAAGTAAAAAACCAAAAGCAGTACTTTCTTTCGCACCCCTTTTCCACTTACGACCCCCTCCCGCCCAATGACTTTATTTTTTTATTAATTTTTCAAGGAAGCAAAACGGAAAGATTAAAATGAAAGATTTATTATACATTTCTGTTAAATTGAGACCTTGCAGTCAACGCGATGCAATTGCAATTGCATTCCGGCTAGTTCTGCGTTTTTTTAGTACAAGTGCACTTGCAAGATACACGTATGATCTATTCCTACATACCCAGTGACAGGCGAACAGTATATTTCAAGCGGTGTTGTGGTCATATGTGTACTTCGAGGGCGTAACAAAGCGCATGTGACCTTACTTTGAAATAAACTGACTTAATACCAAGTATTAAATGCAACATACTAATAAACCGGATTGGTAACTCAACACGGTCTACAATCTGTTCGAAAAGCTTGCCGTATCACAAGACACAGCATTTATGCTTATTTATGGAAATTATTTTGAACAGCTGAAGTTAAAATGTTAATTTATATAATAAAATTCTTAGTTAATGATGCAAGTGCAAGTTTCTCATAATCCAACAGACACGTACACAATTTATTTCAAGTGCCCCACCGCTAAAAGCTCGGATCTCGCATCTTAATTACTGGAGAAATAAAGTATTCGCTACCACTAATGGAATTACACATTTCAGAATATAATTAATAAAAAAAATTAGTTGAGCAAGTTATGATTTAATCAGCTTAACGAACTACGGAAAAACCTTAAATTGCTTCTAATTTTATTACTTTATAAAGGCAGTTTTCTATCTTCAATAAAGAGATGTAAAAACTACAAAACTAGAACTTTTCTAATATCGCAGAAAGACGAAACGGTTAACATATGGTGAAGAAATAAAATAAGTTTTCCAATTGCAGTTGGGATAGTTCTTTCTGCTAGGATTTAGCCTCATTTGTCTTTTTTCTAAAGTAAACCGTATTTACCCTTAGCTTGATATACCTACTTTAACCCCTATTTTAATATTACGAATATAGAAATTTCGGATTTGTCCGGAAGCTGTCGTCCATTTAAAAAAATCTGTTTTATTCATACTTGACATAATTTTTTGCTTTATCCTTTATAACCCCAAGCATAAAATGTATTATTATTCCAGAAATGGTTGAAGTAAAATATTCGTATTTTTTGTGGAACTAAATGGGTAATGCATAAGCAAAATAAAGCATTTAAATGCATAGAAGAATTTTACAGTTCCCAAGAAAGAGTTTCACAAATACAGGAGCAAAAAATTAGAAAGTTTGTGCGGTTTTATATAGGTGGAAGGTATAATTTTAAGGATGGGATTTCTGAAAGTTTAGTTTACGAAAAGAAGCTTCAATCGTGCGCTTTTCGTGTATAGTGCTTCTCCAGTTGTCTTGTAGCTAATTGCAAAACAAGGTAATTAGTACCGATTTAGCTTTTATATTAAATAGTGCTTTGCATTAAATCTGTAATTTAAAATCAGTGTTAAAGAACCGTGGGTTTAGTTTGACACAAATAGCATAAAGTTAGTAGACGCTAATGCTAATTTACAACGATTGCATTCAGTTGGCCGAGACAGAAATGGCTGCCCGTTTTATTATGGATGCGGAATGGGGAAAAGACAAGGTTTTAAATTAAAATTTAAATAAAATGTCTACATTTTGTTGCTTTAGTTGTTTTGGTGTACAACCCAAGCCGTTTTCAGGTCAATGCATTTCAAGCTGAAACTAAATTGCATTTGCAATCCGCTTTTAAAAATAGTTTTCTGTAATATGGGTTAACATTAAACCTAACTAATGCGATTGGCGAAACGACAACAGTCTCAGAAACTCTTGCACTGGTTAAATTCCTTATAGTGAATAAAAGTTCCCCATTAGTTAATATACCGACGACGATACAAGAGATTAGTATACCTAGTGAAGAATGAAGATATACTTACGGTAGCAAACATGACAGGTTGGTCATAAAATAACCATAAAAATTAATTTTATTATTTAATTCGTTCTTAAAGTTTTACTGTAAAAAAGTAAGACGCACTGGTTTCAATTTGCAATTAAACCATAGGTAGGTAAGTGCCGCCAATATATTAACTTATACCTATATATGAATCCATCAATGGTAGGTAGGTACGTACTAATTGGGTTAGTGTACCTACATACCGTATAACGCAAGGCCTATATCTATACCTAAGGAATACCTACCTATACTATACGCAAAATTTATATTGTAGATAACACAACTTCTTACCAGGGTATACCTACTTAAGCAATAACCATTGAAATCATCGATCCTGATAAGTATAGGAGGAAATGGAAATAATTCACACAATTGTCTGTACCTATAAGTACCTATACCTATTACAGGGGCGGCTCTTTATAAAGAGCCAAGGAGCCATGGCACCACCTCAAGGAACCTGATGCTAATTATCAATTCTTAAAATATAATTAACTATTATTAATTGTGCTCACTAGAGTAGGTACATAATTGTGCTTTAAAACTTAAAACAAAAAAAGTAAATGATTTGATAAATTAGGTACCAAGAAGAATTCATTTGTGCTTATCCGTGGACTTCAAACATACAACTTGAGCCATCAGAAGTTTGGCTCATAAGCACAGTTGAATAATGTGTACGTGTATTACTATGCTTTGCGCTGTTTTCCTTCTTTCAGTCGTGATAAGTCAAACAATTTTTTTTACTTCTGTGTAAGATTACACTTCCCGGATTAATTTTACGTAAAATACACAAATTAAAAAATCATTTAAATAAACCTTTTTCCATGCATTCTCTGGAAGATAGTCTTTAAATAAAGCAATTAAGCAGGCCGGTACCGGACTTAAATATTGTTAGAAAACGAAATGCGCCTGAATCTCCTTTAAGAGGACACGGCAATAGCGATAAATCCGAAAATAAAGGAGTAGGTATTCAGAGAATTAATAAATTTCAGTACTTGTTTAGATAAAGATTTGAATAGTTATTTGTACAACTATTGTTGAAAATGATACTTCGGCCTCATTAATAAAACTGCAAATAAAATGTTGCTATTGTTTATAGATCGGACTAAACGCCATGGAAACGGATAGTACAAATCGTGAAAAAAGTAACACTTTCCATACGATTTTTTGTCAAAAAAATCCGCTAATTCTCATCTAAAAGAACACAAAATGAATTACTGGAATGCATAGTTGAACTATACTTATGAAACAAGTCTCCAAAGAAATTAAAGGGGCTAGATTTGTTTCCGTCACTTGCATTATAAATATTCGAATTATACTCAAAATCTAAATAACTGGAATAATATGAAAACAAAAATTTGTAACTATTAAAATAACGGGGAGGGGGACACAATGTGACACTACCTTCTTCGCAGCTTACGAGCCGCCACTGCCTATATATAGTACCTACCCACCTAGGTAATACCCTTGTTTAAATGCTTTATGGTAATGGCAATACCCATAAGTATTAGGTAGGTAGGTACCTATAGGTATATAAACGTGCATAACCATTTTTTTAATGCTGGATGCTGGATAGCAACTGCAAATATACTTACCGGCATTAGTAACTCAAAATTACCTACAATTGCACAGGTTTCTAAAACAAGTTGTACCTACCTACCTAAATTTGATATATACCTCACGGCTCATACAGTCGGTATACAGACTGTCCAAGGTAAGGATGTCTATCATTGGCATCTCGGAAACCGTAGAAGATACGAAGATGGTCAAATTACAAAAAAGTTGCGCAAGTTGCGATTATTACGCTGTACATAAAATCAGAAAATTCCGAACAGTTTCCAACTTTTGTTTTTTCTTTGTGTGTCGGACATCGTTGTCGTAATAAAAAATGTGCTACTCAATACAGTGTGTACTTTTTTACGGGCCATATACAAAATTAAGTTGATGATCATTTCTCCGAAACGAATTACTCAAATAACATCAGAGAAAAATAAAAACGAAATCCGCAAATTTCGGTTTTCTGGCATATCTTCGGAAGTAATCGAAATTTGCTTGGTTTCTTGAAAGCATGATAACAACTCTCTAGTTGCACATCTTTTCTCTAAAAAGTAGTAGGTACCTATCATGTCTACAGTGTATATAGCTATGACACAAATAAACGTATAAACTAAGTTGTAAGTTGAGAAGACAAATAAGTACTTCGATCTATCTGTGTAACAGTTCTTGCCTATTTATTCACACAAAATATTGGTGTTTTGTTGTTATTATAACTTGTTAAAAATCTATACAAGGTGTCCCAACGAATATGCACCTGTAACGGGAAGTAATTATCGCCGAATGCCGGAGATAAATTACCTACTGTGGTATTGAGACATGTATGATTTGAATTGGTTTCAATCAAATTGTCATCAATTTATTGTTGTAGAGAAGTTACTGGAGGTCCTTCAGAGTGTTAAACAACTAAAAAAACTGTTGCGTACCTATAGATAAAAATTTGTGGATGGGTTACAACCCCTATACCGACCACAGGGTTAAAGTTTAAAGCACTCCCTAGATATAAATGTCCAGCGGTTTTTAGATATTGATCAAAACATTTACCTATTTTGCCGAATTTTATGGCAGTTGAATTTTTCGTTGGGACACCGTGTATTAGAGCTTCACCACCGATAACTTTTATCTTCGCCTGCATCTTAATCACAACGTTATTTTTGATAAATGCAAACCTTAGAGGAATCAAACGACATAGTTAGAAATGGGATGATCTTATAGATTTTAAATTTAAATCTCCTAAGAATTGAGGCAAAGGGTTTTTGACATTTTTTTGCCAAAATGATTATGCTACATTCAAAACATCTTTTTTGAAATGTAAGCGAGTCCGACCTATTGAAAATCTAATTTTTGTACTTTACTTTTAACAGATATACCTACATTTTTTTATGCGTTAATGCACCCAGTAAGTGACACCGAAGGTCACTATCTTGAAATTTAAAAAAAATGTATTCGTAACAGTTGTTGATCTAAAACGTATTTCAGGCATACGCTCTTTTATTCTGTCAATTGGTATACCAGATGCTAGTCTTAAGGAGAGTTTTGGAACCCACCGCAGTAATAATGGAGGTCTACTTATGCCCAAGCAAAAAATGAGATTCTCCTCCGAACCAAAGTTACCAAATTTTTCCTTTGAGCTACATCCAAAATCCACCCCTTTTTAATTTTTCCTCAAAATCATATCACATTTATCACCTTTATTTGTTCTTAGATGAATTTTTCATACGCAATATCATAAGATTTAATTTTTACGAAAAAAATCGGAAAAACACGTCAATAAGTAATATTTTAACAAGAAGCATGAGTGCTGGTGGCAACAAAAATTGGAGTCGAAGACGAGGCAGTTAAACTTTCACAAAAGTGGTCTACACATAAGAAAATAATGTGCTGTGCAATTTGCTTTTAGAAGAATTAGCTTCTGCTGAAATATCAGAAGAATTGAGCAACAAATAAAAATCTAACTCTGCCCGGCGTAATAATTTTCATGCGTTTTTTAGTCTACAGATGCAGTCTAATGCGTTTAATGTAGGTATATTCTTTAGAAAACGCCTTATTATGGGGATTGAAAACAGTGAGTTTTTAGCGCAGTTTTGATTCTCAAAAAATGACTCTGCTAACAGGTTATGGGCGGTATGGTCAATTTCAAGTAAATCCAGTAGGTACTCTGTACAGTAAATTTTTACATAAATCGTTGTTGAATCTAAAAATGTCCAAATGTGATCTGCTGCTGCGCTGAAGTCTAGTGGTGGCACATTCAGACTTTTTTTTAACTTAGTTTTGCTATAATTGTTTTCATAAGCAACGCAGAAGAAAGTTCCCACCTTGGTGTAGGCCTCGACACCTATACGAACCAAATACCTATACCTCTTAAGATAAAGATCTGATAGTGACACAGTCGTAGGAATAGACGAACAGACAAAGTAGTCACAAAAGTGCATTTCTCTTATTTGCGCTAAAAGCTAGCTTTTAACAATAATTCAAAAGACTCATATTCGATTAGTATGAGTATAATAGAGTAAAAATATGTTGCAAGACGTTATTTTAATCAAACCTATCTAATTTTTATATATACCTATATGATTCCCTATAATTTCATTATCTATTGTTTACGATTTAGATAGGTTAGACTTTTAAGACCTGCAAAATCTCGATTCAAGTTCGAATTGAATCATTTTACATATAGCTCCCCCAAAACTTCAATGCCAATCTCTGACTCGAATCGATTAGATAATTATTTGGAAATTCACCCAGCTCCATATAAACGCGGAACCCCCATAATAACAAATGATTATAGCAAGCACGAATGCACCGAATAAATCCCACTGAACATTTATTTTATCTACAGGACAAATAAAATTATAAACATTACACTCCTTATAAGCACATTCCCAAATGTTTACTGGACAATCGAAAATCATAGACCAATGACGCGATGTTTACAAAGTACTATAACAAACATCCTATCAGAGAACATAAGTAATTATCTTTTATTAATGGCAGGGCTTTATACTGATAACCCGGACATAATTTAAAATTAAAAATTAAATTACTTTTCATTTAATTACTAAAACACTCACTGAAATTTATGGCTTGATATTGGTTAAGAAATCTATGCTGTTTTATAATCTAACCCATTTTAAATTCAGACTTCAGTTATTTTATGTGTACCTTCTGGAACTAAAAATAGATTCTTACAAATTACAATCACGCTCGTGATGTTAAACTAGCAACAGAATTCTTGATTCTATTTATGTCGGAGTGTGTACCTACCTATTTTGTTCTATAAATTTCAACCAAGCCTTGTCATGAGCGTCTACTAAGAGATGAAACAATTTAAAAACTTACCCACATTGCAGGAGAGAAGTGGCATTGGAATTGCAACATGGCATCATTAATGTGTTTGGGGGTTCCTAACAATACATTCTAACCCGCCTTACCATACCGGCCAGTCTTTAACGCCATGCCAGTAAACGTTGTGTTTTAAGCCTGTTTATGTTGCAGTGTGATATTTAAAACAAGGAATTTGTTACCAAAATCATTGTATGTATGGACATGCTTAAATAATTATATGCGTGCACACCTCGGTTATATAAAAATTACTTTAAAAGTGAACTAACAGGTAATGATGGCTTCATTCGGTTTTAAAATGGCCGTTAAGTTTGTGAAGGACGTATAGGTATCCAAGATGAGAACGATGCAGTATTAAACACTCCAGTCCTAACTACATGGTAAGATGGTAATTTAAACAAACATCTAACTAATGTTATATGAGCTTCAGATGTGTACCGATACTTCTATTTAAATACATGTGCGGTATATTAGTGTGGTAATGTTATACACGTGCAGTATGAAGGGAAACTGGTCGTTTTAAGAGCGTAAGGAATTTTAAACTATTTCTTTTGGATAGGATTCAAGATTTCTCTGAAATGGAAACTATTTTTACTATTAGATTATAATGGGCCTAATAAACACAAACCCTTACATAATGATGCATTATACCCTTAGGTATACCTACTTGTATATTTAAGGAAATCTCCACGTTATGATATGCGACCAGTAATGTAGATAACTAACATTTATTGATTTTCCTATATAAGTATTTAGAATTTGAATAGCCACAAAGTAAGTAGTAATTTCGAAGCACTATAGCATTGCATATAATATTAACGATTAACCTAAAGGTATAGTATTGATGGACAATGCTACTAAGGTAGCCACTTTTAACATGGCCATTGGGTAAGAAATTAATTTTTTATTAATCCGATGCGTGTTCCAAATTATATACAATTATAAAAAACCGAATAATAGAGTTTACCAAAATAAGCATTTTTTATTTTATTTTGCCTTAATTTTTGAGTTTTTCTTCCATTATTAGGTACTAAAACTCTAAAATTAGGTCTATAAAAGACATGCAGCGGCAAGTGCAGAGGGTTTCTGAATGTGCTGTTGAAGTGGGTACCTGTCTCTTAGCGTTTTTTATGAAACAATCAGCCCTGATGTGATGTATCAGAAACGCCAAACTTAACGTGCAATTTATCTGTCAAAAAAACCTTATTTTGCGTTGTTTAGTATGGGCCAAATAACGTTTTCTATAGATAACCTGTACGTTAAATTTAACGTTAGTGATACATCGCAGGGCTGATTATTATCTAATATTTTTGTACCCACAAAAATGCTTCACCCTTGAGCTGACCTGAAAAATCTCTGATTTTGATGATTTGATATTCCTACCTAGTAGGTGTAGGTAATGTAAATTTTGAACATGAAGGTAACGAGTGACCACTTAATATAATTCTTATTCTAATTCATATATTTTTTAAACCCAACAAGACAGGAACTATTGATGGAAACAGCTGTCCACCTATATACGCTTAAAAACCATATAAGTAGCAAATAATATTCTTTAGTAAAGCAAGTAAACAGTAAATGTTTGGCGTAGCGGTTTAAAACTCGAACTCTAATCTCACCGGTTGTAAGTTGAATCCCACAACTAGCCAGTTTTTAGTGGTACAGAACATCTCCTGACTTCCATGCTTTGGAGGGCATGTAAAGCTTACGGTCCCTGCAGTCATACCACGACTGTCGTTAAGACACACAGACGGCTGTTGATGCGACCTGAAAACGTCTGTACCTAGGGAGTGCCACGATACGGTAATAAAAGTAATTGAGATTAATGAAAACTTAGAGCTTTGCAAAAACAGCCGCTTCCTAATGAATAATGATGAGGGAGATCCAACTTTTCTGTGGTTTCTAGGTGTTTTTGCTGTATTTTTTACTTCAACGGCCACACGAATTCCAGTGTTTTCAAAGTAAATAATTTAGAATAAATCTACCCAAAGTCCAAGAAAATACCGCGAACATGGATTTTGTGCTGGCCAGCCTCAGTGGATTAGCCTCCGAAATCCAAAATTTAATCACTTCTTGTAATTGCTCATCTATAGCTGGCATTTCAGTTCGTGCTCAACTGTGTTATAAATAAAGGTTCGCGTCCCTACTTTAAACTTTAGCTGATTTTGTCAGGTGAGGCTGAATTGCGTGCTATTGTCTTGTATCCTTGCTTGTATCTGATCGATTTCATATAGTATCTATGACCTTGACATCATCTATCTTGGAGTATTGATTTTTGAAAAATGTGACTTACAGGATGTAACAAATATAGGTATGTCAAAGAATTGGGTGGAAGAAGGGATCAAAACAACCGCTTTTTCCAAATGAAGTGAACGTTACAAATTGATCGTTATCACACCCCAAAAAATTCAAAATTTGCATTTCTTATTTAATTTTTTTCGGGACCATAACCAACCAGCCATAAGTAGAAGGTAAACCTGCAACTTCACCTCTGTTTTTGGGTGTGCCTTTCCAATTTTATAATATTTTCAAAATTTTTTCGGATTTCTCTTCCAGCCCCAGTAATAGCATAGATACACGAACAAACAGGGGTCCGTTAACTTGCCCCCCCCCCCCACTGAGAGATTTCATAGTCGTATTATTTTGAAATGAAGGCGCTCGTTATGCGCTCATATGCGCCACCGATAATAACTCTTGCGCCATTATCGTTTTTTAGAAATCCGAAAAAACATTTGGGGGGGGCCAAGTGAACGTAGCCCCCCCCAGTACGTATTTTGTCCCTTGTAACTAGGTCACCTGATACATTTGGTTATGCGCTCAATTGCGCCACTTGAATTAAAGCTAGCGCCATTACGGTTAAGCCGTGACAAATTTTCAAAAAGTGGGGGGGCCAACTTAACGTTTTTAAAAGTTACTTTTTTTTAACATCTTTTCATACGAAATTGTACTCTCAGGTATGCGCTGAAATGCGCCGTAAAAAGATATCTTTGCGCCATTATTGTTTTTGGTTATCCTTAAATATATTTGGGGGGGGGGGCAAGTGAACGGAATCCCCCATAACGCATTTTGCTACCGGTTTTTGTGACACTTCATACATCTGGTTATGAGCTCAATTGCGCCACTTGAATTAAAGATAGCGCCATTACGGTTAAGCCATAAAAAATTTTTTAAAAGTGGAGGGTCTAACTTAGCGTTTTCAAAATTTATTTCCGGAAGTACGTCCATTTTGAAAATATTTTACATCGATTCGGCCTTCGGAGTAACTCCTAAATACAAATTTTTAAAAACCTACCTATTTTACTTTCCCAGAATCGTTTAACTAAAGTTCCCAAAAAAACACCCTGTAGAGTGTTTCTGAAACACTATAATGGCGCCAAGATTTTTGTTTACGGCGCATTTTAGCGCATGATGAAAGGTACGATGTAGTAGAAAAAACATGTTAAAAAACGTAACTTTTGAAAACGTTAAGTTAGCCCCCCCCACTTTTTAAAATTTTTTTATGGCTTAACCGTAATGGCGCTAGCTTTAATTCAAGTGGCGCAATTGAGCTCATAACCAGATGTATCAAGTGGCACAAATACCGGTAGCAAAATGCGTTATGGGGGATTCCGTTCACTTGCCCCCCCCCCCAAATATATTTAAGGATAACCAAAAAACAATAATGGCGCAAAGATATCTTTTTACGGCGCATTTCAGCGCATACCTGAGAGTACAATTTCGTATGAAAAGATGTTAAAAAAAAGTAACTTTTAAAAACGTTAAGTTGGCCCCCCCCACTTTTTGAAAATTTGTCACGGCTTAACCGTAATGGCGCTAGCTTTAATTCAAGTGGCGCAATTGAGCGCATAACCAAATGTATCAGGTGACCTAGTTACAAGGGACAAAATACGTACTGGGGGGGCTACGTTCACTTGGCCCCCCCAAATGTTTTTTCGGATTTCTAAAAAACGATAATGGCGCAAGAGTTATTATCGGTGGCGCATATGAGCGCATAACGAGCGCATTCATTTCAAAATAATACTACTATGAAATCTCTCAGTGGGGGGGCCAAGTTAACGGACCCAACAAACTGAATTGTGGTAAACAATTAGAGAGTATGTAGATAAAACTGTAGGGAGAAAGCTTGGGTTAAGGTAGAAATCTAATATTGACGATCTATCTGCTTTCGCAGTAACTCCTCTGCTTCAAGCGCGGAAACCATACTTAACAATTGCGCCTCAGTTTAAACTGTAAATAGCAAAAATAAGTGTGATGCATCCCGTTAGACCGGAACAGTGTGACAGGTAGAGGTAGAGGTAGTCCTGTCAAACCGAATCCGATTTAATCAGGGTTTTAACAGGAGCGGAAAAAACGCATAGTGTGACAGCGCACATAGGTACCTATGCGTTTAAATGTAGGGTAATTTGCCTACATTAGTTTATAATCGCGGTTAAATTATTTACTTGATCAGTTGTAATTCTTCTCTGCTGACGGTAATTATATTATAAGTATAGGTATGCACATTGCGAATGAACATTTTTTTAAATAAAAAGGTATGACAGCTGTAGAATATTACTTCCAAAGTAGATGTCAATTACCAACAAACGTTTTTGTTTACGTTGGGACAAAGGACATAAATGTGTATGCCAAATATAAAACCGTGAAATGTAGGGCGCACATTGCCCAGTTTAAAAGCGCAATTATGTTTAATAATTCCGGCCTTTTTTATTCAATCATCCAATATTTTGCGCTTGACGATATATACGTTCGTGTATAATTTAAAGTATTATGTAAATAAAACACATTGCACATTCCCTCAGCATATGTTTGCCTAAACTTCTTGCATATTGATCTACTTTGTCATGTTTAAGGATAAACCTTGTCATTTTAATGGGTACCTATATATACCTACCTACATAAGCTATCATAATATGCAGGATTTGCGTGAAGTGCGTAAAATTTAACTCTGGATATACAAACATACAAATCTCCTATGGCATTGAGTAATCAAATAACGCCTATATGGTCAATTCTTAAATATACAAGTCACATACCCCTTAAGATATGCAACCAATCGTGAAAGTAAATATCAGGTTGTTCGGAAAGTCATTTCGTTTTTCTTCAACAGAGAACCTAATTGTATTGTTTCACAGCCAACTTTACACTTAAGCCGCATAAACATTAAAATTTTGACAGCTGACATAGTAATGCTTGTATGTTAAAAGTTTTGTTTGATTCTTTGCAATAGTTTTTGTTTGGTGCCCTATCAAAGATGGAAAATCAAAATCAGCATTTTCGACATATTTTACTCTTTTACTATCGAAAAGGTAAAAATGCAGTTCAGGCAAGGCGGAAATTATGCGATGTGTATGGAGAAGATGTACTGACTGAACGATAATGCCAAAATTGGTTTGCAAAATTTCGTTCCGGCAATTTCGATCTTGAAGATGCACCACGTTCTGGAAGACCCGTTGAAACCGATGGAGACGAAATAAAGGCATTGGTAGATGCAAACCGTCAAATAACAACTCGTGAGATTGCTGAGAGGTTACATTTATCGAATTCGACCGTTCATCATCACGTGAAACGTCTTGGTTTTATTTCAGAACTTAACATATGGGTTCCACATGTTCTTACAGAGCGAAATTTGCTTCGGCGCATTAACGACTGTGATTTGCTTCTCAAACGTCAAGAAAATGATCCATTTTTGAAGCGTATCATTACTGGCGACGAGAAATGGGTTGTTTACAAAAATGTTAAGCGGAAGAGATCATGGAGTAAAAAAGGTGAACCAGCTCAAACCACTGCGAAGGCCGATATTCACCAAAAAAAGGTTATGCTATATGTTTGGTGGGATTTCAAAGGGATAGTTTTTTTTGAGCTTCTACCGGACAATACCACGATTAATTCTGAAGTGTATTGTGGTCATTGAACGATTCACTTAAACAGAAAAGGCCAGAATTGGTCAATAGAAAACGTGTAGTGTTCCACCACGATAATGCGAGACCTCCCACAAGTTTGGTAACCCGCCAAAAGCTTTTACAGCTTGAATGGGATGTACTACCACACCCACCATATTCTCCAGATTTGGCACCTTCAGACTACTACTTGTTCCGGTCTCTGCAAAATTTTTTGGACGGGAAGACCTTCACCTCAAATGAAGACGTCAAATTTCACTTGGACCAGTATTTTGCCAGCAAAGACCAGAAGTTTTATGAACGTGGAATCAATCTCCTGCCCGAAAGATGGCAAAAGGTATTGGACCAAAATGGAGAATATATAATTTAATAAAATGTTTATACACTTTAAAAAATTCGTCTTTCATTTTCACCACACAAAACGAAATGACTTTCCGAACAACCCCAATAATTAGTTTTATCTTTTACAAATGTTTTTCAATGAAGGGTAATATCTAAATTATTTATTAATTTAAGATTATTAATTATATTCTTAATAAAATATATACAAAGGGAGCAAAAATGTAAATGATACAGATGTATTTCAATAAACACAGGATTCATTTGCTGCTAAATAGGTATCCAGATCGTCGTTTTCCCAGTCCGCGTCCACAAATCCGTGAATTGGTTCCAACAAATCGGTGCAATAGACCAGGAGAAATTCAATAGTGCCCTTGACGTAGCGCACGTTGCGCTTTACAGCAGTAAAATGAGATTCGTTGTACTTATCGTCGAATCGACTTATGTTGCTGACGGCAAAAGCCAAATCGGGCCCCGTCCTTTGTACCAGAAACAACAAGCTTCCTACAGCTTCGCTATATAGCACGTCAGAATTGAATTGGTGATATCCTTGACACTGACTGAATTTGTGTATCAAATTGAATGGACTCGTCCTAAGCCGTCTTCGAAACCATCGGGCTGAAGAGTATAAATATCTTCATCCTAGTCTTCATTCAACATAGCTAATCAAACCTCGTTGTGCAGTCAATGCGATCAACAGTCGCATCGAACTGTATCGTACAACAGGTGAAAATATCTGTAATCAATGCCATACTTTTGTGAGCATCCCTTCTTCAGTAGGTGAGCCTTGTGTCGCACAACAGTACCATCATCGGCTCGTTTTCGTTTAAAGACCCATTTGGTTTTTACGGGTTTTCTTCCCAGTGGGAAATTTATATTTATTTAGTTATTCATTGTCCCTTTTGTTCTGGGCCCTCAACAGGATTGCGACCAATTACAGAGTACATAATGCGTTCTAGAGGTGTCCCTGCAGAAGGTTTTAAGCTGGTCTATACTAGCCCGGTATTTACCTTACGAATTAGGAAAACTGCAGGAAAACCTAATTCGGAGTAGTAGGTAGATCCACCAGCATGCAATTCCCGTTCATCGCGAATGACTCCTGCTTCATCATCTCCAACCATTGTTGACTATCGTGCGCACGAAGACCTTCGTCACGAGTAAAGGGATCTTCCATATCGCGGTGACTTCTAAAGTACGACATGAAACCTTTCCGAACAACGGGACTTTGTCGATTCGAACGTCGCAATTCATCGCCCTCTGGATAGTGATAATTCACGGTAATTACGAGTAGCATCATCGGATGCTTCATTAATCTGGTTTTCGATTAGTTGATTTTTCTTTATAGCGTCAACATAGCGACTATCGATGAACTTTCTTCAACTTCTGTTAATTTCGATGCCCCAACTGAACTTACAGGCTCGTGATCATCATTGTAGTCAACAACAAATGATGAACCTATTCTAATTGTTCTTGGGATAGGATGAGAAACGTCGAATCTCGGTTGACGATGATCTCTTCTTGATCAGGAAAGATGCATGATATGTAGCTTCAGCCCAAAGTTCTTTGCCGAGTTCGCTGTCCCACCGCATATAACGCGCACGGTGCGGTTCATCCTTTCAGAAACGCGGAGTGTAGGTATGGCACGGTAGTTTCAATGATGATACCATCCTTGGTGCAGATGTCTTCCATTTCCTTGTTGACGAATTCCGATCCATTGTCGGAACGTATTCGCCTGATCTTTCGCCTGGTCAGGTTTTCAATCAAAGCGTTGATGCTCCGAAAAACAGCGCAGAACCCAACTCGCGATCACATTACGTTACGGAACTGGAGCACGACGTGGAATGTTAAAGTGCCGTCTAACGATACGCCGAGTGATAATGAAAGAACGACCACTTTCAAAAAAACGTGCGAACGGCGAAGCCGCGATGCTCTTCACTCCAAACCATTGCTAAGTAGGTACTAAAAATGGGGTGAGTGACCGGACGTAATGTGTCCCCTCTACGGTTCCCATCACCACCACAGCGGATGTAGTGGGGGAACACAACTGCACTGCCACTGTTTGTTTGGCCGCACCCAGTACTAAGGGTAGCTGACTATACTGTATTGTACACTTACAATACAATTTACTATAGCAAAATGAGTAAAATTCCAGTAACTTACAGTAAGTAAATCGAATCTACTAAACAATAGGCACGAATGTCCAAATACGTATCTAATGAACCCATGGCTCGGATTCCCATTCGGGTATAAATGTATGATTTCCCTTAAAACTTGTTAGGTACCTCTATTGAAAATAAAACCGTATATTAGGTAACTTAAAAAAGATCACCAAAACCCAAAACCCTTCTTGCGCTTTCTTCTCAAAGTATAGGTCCACATGTGGGTTCAATGTTCTTTTTTTGGGTTGATATCAATCGCTATGATGGTAGATTCTATAATGGAATTGTGTACATTGATATCTCGGTATAGGTATAGTTAAACGAGTAAATTTCCGTGTTGGTACGGGGTACCTGATAAATCGGAAAATATTTACAATCTAAACGGTGCTAAATTCAGGTGGTACCTATTGAATATTGTACTTTCGTAAAAGTTATTAGTGACTAAGACGAAGTTTTGTGTCAGGTGCTCTCAAAAATGGACTTATGATCTTTATATAGGAACATACATATAAGTCAAATAAAAAATAAAATAAAAAATAAAACTGAAATCAAAAGTTTCAGCTTTTTTCTGAAAACCTTATCGCAAAAAATGTTCAGGTGATATACAACTGTACATACATTGTAATTAGTAGGTACCTAATATTTAACGATGGGTATAATTCAAGGGCCGTATACCTAAGTATAAAATACTTTTCACAGGATTTGATAACTTTTTTGTGTCTGAAGGTGCCCTTGAATTCTCGATCACAAGCAAATCTGTCTACTGGCTAATAAACGTAATGAAATTAAAATGAAAGTGAAAACAGCAAGACAGAAGAAACAATTGAATAAGTCAACCATATCGACCTCATAAAATGTTAACATTGATTAATTTAAATATTTATAGGACATCATATAGGTATTTAATGAATATGCGGTATAGTAATTTCTGCTGATTTATTAAACATTAAGTACCTACACAATTATTGCGCTAATTAATTTATTAGGAATTAACTCGATTTAAATTCATTCATATACCTACACTTAGTAACCATTGATTATATCTGAAATATGTATCGAAATCAATAACGTTTATACGCGTACGAATTATAGCGTGTATGACTTATTTAAACCGACGTCCTTAACATTAACATTTAGCACCGTTAAAAGGCATTAAAAAAAGATACGCTAGTTAAAATCAATTCTAAACCACTTGTAGCTGCTACACTTGGTTCAGCCATAAAACATTATAGCTACGGCTTTATGATCGATTTAGTAGTAAAGGTATTATAGGTGTTTATATTCTTAACAAATTGAAGTCATTTTATCACGTTTCATGCACTCCAATATACACATCAAATAAAAATTCATTACTTAATTCATTGCACTAGAATACCAACGGTTTTGTTATGTTAAAACATTCACGCGTGCAAAATTCACATATATACCTCCGTCATACCACCATATAATTGATTTTACATTCTAATGTATTGCTGCGGTTGTAGGATTAGCCCCGATGACGCCAGCCCTGATGACGTTCACGAGAAAAACTATATCCAGATGAAATAAAAAGTAATTTGAGGGGACGTATAAATCTAAAGGATAAGGCGTATAACTGTTATTCGAAATGGAGAAACAACCACAACATTGTTTCAGTATGAGAAACTCAGGAAACGAGGAATGTCAAGAATTGCCAGTGTATGAAGGTACGTACATACCTATACCTACCTCTAATCTCTATAAAATAATTATTCCCACATTATAATTACACCTTAGAAGTGGTACCCAAAAAAGTGTTTTATCTAAATTAAAACATAATTTCATGATTCGTTTCTGTCGCTTAGAACAATGCTCTATTATATTTTTTAGAAATAAATTATTTGTATTCATCACAAATGATGTCTATAGTTTTAATTTAGGTTCTGCTTTATTTAATTAAATACGATGCGTACCCGGAAATCCGTCTTAGCTATCCAATTAACGTTATTATTAATTAAATAAAATTCAATCGTTAACAATAGCAAAATTGAATTCTTACAAGGGAAAGAGTTACGCAACTTAATTGAGAACTGATGTGGTTCTTTTGCCGACACTTTACACTTCTACTGATTTACAACATGTTAATAAGGTCAATAGTAGCTTAAAAGGTTTGTTTGTTATTAGATTTGTTGGATGCTTATCTGAGCCTTCTCACTCGTTAGCACTCTACTAAAACTTAATTTATGTGCAAATTCAAACTAATGTGGGAAATTAATTATCTAAATATGTTAATTATAAGATGCAATGTACTTTTATTTGAATTTTTTTCAGATGCAGCTACCTACTCCATTAAGCTGAATAGCTGTTGTCGAATTATTTTGATTAAGGAATGCAGTACGAAGTTAAAATGAGAAGCACAGATGAATCGTAAAATGAATTGAATTTGTGAGAGGTTATAATTTTCAGAGAAGAAGAAAGCAATTGGTCTGCGCAGTAATTAAGAAGATCAAATGCTTGAAATTGTGACGTAACCGTCTTGGGTGGTCGTGGATGCTTAAGAGTTGGAGCTTGGAAGGTCAAAAGGGGGAACAAATTGCAAGTATAAAAGCCAGGCGCAAGCATTTCTCCTAAGAATATCATTTTACTGTCTTTCTAAGCTATTGCAAATAGCCTACGGGTATGAAATTATCTTTAGAGACTTTGAAATTTTATAATTGCAGCTTATTAGGTTTACGGATTTATTTGTTAATCCTTTTGTTTGCCCGCTATTAGAAATAGGGTTTAAGTTGTAGCTTGTACTAATTTGAATTTTCCAAATGAGATTTGTTCCTCACTTTAGTAAATACTACGAAGCAGTATGTATAAGTATATATGCGGATAATTGCGATCTTATGTTTTGTATCCAATTTCGTTCAACAAACCGTTACACACAGCTACTGTAATTAGTGCAGAGCCAACGCTAGGTAGGGGTGTTGGATTACATTCATTAAACGAAATTGGCCCCTTTGGTAGGTTAATTCACTGACGCTCTTTTAGCTGCCGTATACCATTTAACTTTCCAGAATAAAAGGTTTCGGGATATAGTAATGCAGAAATTCCTACATGCCTATAATCTCGCGTGTAATGGTATCAACTTTTCTTTGTTATATGTTGTTTAGTTGGAGATTCATAGATAAAGTATAGGTACTTATTCAAATGGTAGATACGATGCAAAGCGTGAGAATAAAATTAAACTGTTAAATACTTATTTACCTACTGGGTAACGATTTTTTTTTCAATTTTACCATCTATTCAAAATGCATGAATTTTACGTATCTGCCTACCCTTTGGTATTTCTCTACCAATAACCAAATATTCATCGTGCCTTTTATTGGAAATAATCAATTAGATCATAACTAAGCACCAGAATTTCTATGAATTTCTAATGAAATACCCGTTTTTTTCTGTCAGAGTATGCTTGTATCACAGATTTAAAGTATGCTTGTATTATTCGTATCTACAGGGTGTTTCTTTAGGAACTATAGTTAAACGTTTCTGGGAAAGCGAAATAGGTAAGTTTTTGAAAATTTGTACTCTGAATTGATGTAAAATATTTTCCAAGATATTTTCAAAATGGTGGCAGTTCCGAAAATACCGGAAGTAGCTAGTAACTTCGTAATTTTAAATGGCAACCCCTATTTTTCATTGCATTTTTGGATTCTACGTGAAATTTCAGTTCTTTTGATACCCACATGTTGGTATCTACAATTTATGGTTTTTAAGTTACTTTGGGTTTTAATAAAAAAAAACATGACAGATGCAGACGGTACCTTGATTACTTGAAAACGGTTGTAGTTGTGGTAACCCATTTTTACCAGGACATAGAGAAAGGATAGGACTTTCTTTAGTGTACTTAAAAAAAGTAAGTTGCGTACGACCGCATCTATGGAGCTCCAAATTTAAGAAACTTCAAAGAAAAACTCAGACTTTTCAATTGAAATGACCATTTTCTTATTATGCAGTTGATAGAGAATCAGAATTGATATATTGTGCTATTACATGTTCCTATATGTATCTTTAACAGTTTCCAATTTATTGAATTGATACCATTTTTTTCGGATTTTCTTTTTAGTTGTCGCCCATAATTTTATGACAACCGAATTTTAAACAAATGTAGTGACACTAATCCGTCACCTGTTATAGGTTAACATAAGTTTTTCAATAATCGAAAAATGGCAAGCAGTGGTTGTATACACATGAAGATTTTTGGAATTTAATTGTGATCGTATGTTCGCATTTAAAAAAAACGTTGTATAAGTTTGTGTTTTCCAATTAGCTGATCATTTTGTTGCCTTTTTTAATTAATTAATTATTTCGATTAGAATCAATGATGTTAAAGAATCCTTTTCTTGATTTGTTTACAATTCGATTGTCATTAAATCATGGCCTATTACTACAAAGAAAATCCGAAAAAAATGTTATCAATTCAATGAAATGGGAATAAATCAGAAACTGTTAAACATTATAGCTACCTATAAAAACATATAATATGAAAATATGCCAATTTTCATTCTCTTTCAAATGCAAATGTAATAAAATGGTCATTTCATTGAAAAAACTGAGTTTTGAGTCTTTGAAACTTAATTTTTCTTAAGTACACTAGGTAAAAGAAAGTCCTATTCTTGCTCTATGCACTGGTAAAAATGGGTTGCCATAACTACAACCGTTTTCAAAGTAGGTACCGTCTACATTCGCCATTTTTTATTACAAGTCAAAAGAACTTAAAAACCATACATTGTATTGTACTAAATTTCCCGTAGAATCCAAAAATGCAATAAAAATTAGGGGTTGCCATTTAACATAACTAAGTTACTAGCTACCTCCGGTATTTCCGGATTTTGAAAATATTTTACATCGATTTGGCCTTCGGAGTAACCAGGGGAGTAACTCTTAAGTACAAATTTTCAAAATCCTATACCTATTTCACTTTCGCAGAAACGTTTAACTAAAGCTCCCAAAAAAAAACACCCTGTATACATCATCTATTTTTATGTAACGGTATTTTTGCTTCAAAAGTTTTCATATTCGACTCATAGAAACTCCAGAAACTTCCATGAGTTTGTTAAATAAATTATCATATATAGTGCGTTCGATATAAGAGTCACCTTAATGTACCTATATTTTATTTGGCGAGATGCGAAAAATCTGTCAAGTAGGTATAATTATATATGTGAGATACTGAGGGGACCATCTTATCTCGAACGCACTGTGATGATAAATGTATACCGGTGAATGTTTCAGTGACAATTCAACTCATGTATAAAAAATCGCATAAGCCGCAGTGCAATTGTCACCTTGACAGCGGCCAAAGTTACCTGCAACTCTTCCAGCGCCAAATTCATTATATTAGTGTTTTTTCACTTATTCATTTTCTAACCAATTATCGCATTATCCTTCCCATATGACTAGTTTGACATTTGTCAATATAATTGATTGATTTGGGGAATTTCTTGTTCGTTAAATTGTCCTGCTGAATTACACTCGAGGTTTGTATTTAAACCGAGTAAATTTGTGAGGAATTTCAAATCTGTTCCCTTTTAGCAATTGGACTCGAAAAACTGTCAACCTAAAAATGGTCCACCTGCGAAATTAGACATTTTCATTTTTTCGGTGATATCTCGGTTATTTTCAAAGATTTGTCAACAATTTCAAAATTTCATAAAAAGGGGAAATTGTGACTTACACTGTATCTCTCACCGTTACGGAGGACCCATTTCGTGAGCCACGAATTTGAAGTACTGTCTCTCATAAAAAAATTATAACTCATAGTATGTGCAGGCTTAGTATTTGTGGTGCATTGCGATTCAACTAGAAGATTTTCCATGTTACTTGACCTTATAGCTACTTGAAAATCATTTTGAAAACTTACCTAATACTTATACATAAAAAAATTAAAAATTAATTGTATAGCACATATCAAAGCTTACAAAAAAACTAACCAATAACCACTGACAACTTTTTGAAATAGATAATAGACAATGCAACAATAATTTGGAAATGTTAAAACTCCCAAGTAATCTGGACAAGTAGGTATAGGTACCGTTTTTAAAAGGTTGCATTACAAGACTGTCTCCGGTTTTGTTTGTTAAGGGCTGGATATGTATAATGTTTTGAACCTGCTTTCACTCGTTTGTGAAGTTGAGTAATTGATGAGGAATTGAATAACTGAGACTCAATTTTGAATCCGTTAATAACTAAAATCTTTGGTTCTAATTTAGCACTATTTATATATCTGGTAGCCTTATGCAGGGTGTTACGAAATTCGTACCTACGGACAATGGGGGTTAGTTCTGAGACAAAACTGGATAGAAAACCCTATTACACTTTTGCGATGACAGACAAATACTTTTCAAGATACGAGTACATGGCACGACTAAATTTAAACTATATAGTTGTTGTATAGTTGTATTTGGACATGTTAAATAGCATTATTTATCCGTTCTGGACTTCTGGTGTCTTGGGTTTTCAGTTATCATCATAACACAATCTAATGAGCTAATGGGAATCCACGTACAATTAGAATATGGAATCATCAACGTAGATTAAGTAAGTTTAAATTCATTTATGCCACAAGTTCGTTTTATTAGTTATTTATTAATTAAAATAAAAATCATTCTTCATTTCTTTCTCATTTTTGTTGCAACCTCGTAGCTTGAAAAGTGTTTGTCTGATCGCAAAAGCGTAATAGGGTTTTCTGTTTAATTAAACCTCCATTGTCTGTGGACGCGAATTTCGTAACGCCCTGTGTGTTGACATATTGTGATAGGGAGACAAGTTCTATTCTTATAAGAGGTCCCTTACCACAACAATTGAAATAAAGTTATGCTTTATTGTTATTGTATAGATCTATCTATAACTATATGTTTTGGAGCAATTATAGTTTCAATAAGTACCTATAGGTATTACGATAGCTACTATAGGTACTGACAGTATACGTAGGTGTAAAATTAGATCAATTAGCTAAGCAGCACTTCTAGGTACTTATATGCAAATACAAAATACTTATAATGTATAGGTATACTTATAGTACCTACATTTGTAGTAACAGTGTACATAAATATGACTCTGAATTTTTCTGCACACATAATGGCTTTCCATTTTCAGCATGGTACTTTGCGCAGTGACCCAGTGACGATATTATAACCGATGAAGTATAACTGAGGCGCAATTATTGCTAGTTATAGGTACGTGACAAACATTTAAAGGATGCCTGGATGAAGATCAAGTTTCTACACGAGATGAAGACTATGCGCCAAATCGCGCTTGGTGAAGAACATCGCCTAGATGCAATTCTTAATTATCTACTTACACCTGAAGTATGGCAAAGCTTTGAGAATTCTACAGGATTTAACGGTGTTTGAATATTGCAATGAGCAAACTGAACTACTTACCATCCACCTATGTGGATGGAAATTTCAGGCAGTCAAAGATATGGTACCACATTATATCGCATGGAAGAATTTGCGGTGTGGAATATCATCGGGAATATTAAGACTTAGAATACCATTAAGATTTAACCTACTATTACTACTCAACCGTCGGAAAGCGACAAGATTAGCTCTCAGGGCACTATTTATATCTATACGTTTACGTTAGTGTGATTTCCAATTGTACCCAGCCTTCCCACGAAATTAAAACTGTTATAGATTTCATTAGGTATTCACACATTGATACAAATAATCTAGTTATATGCCTAAGTAGGTACTGAATTGACTATGTGCGTAGGTATATGTGCAAATGGTACAGCTATAATATTTGTTCATAAATGAATTATATTTAAACACCTTTTTTTATTCCTGTTTTGTGTAAATAACATGAATGTTGGACTTGTTAACATAACAACTAAGTATCTTTATCTGCCCTTATACTATGTAGAAGTAGAAGGATAGGTAGGATTGTTTCAGTATAGGTATGTTAATTTAAAACGTAACAAATTATATAAATACTAATGTAACATTACCGATCGAATAAATTCTTTCTTTTTTGGCGACTTCCGCTGATAAAGTGATGTCGTTATAATGCGCACTTTTTGTATTAAGTGATAGATTGATTCATAACTTTTCATCCCTTCACCTATTGGGCTATCAGGCATAAATGTTGTGTAGGGATCCCGCAGGCACTTACATTATCACTCACCACCATAAGTGTAGATTTCTACTAAGTGTTATCAATCATAGTCGTTAAATATTAGGTAACCAATCTCGTTGAAATAATGTTCCCACGCTTATAAGAATCAACTGCAATTTTTCGCATTTAGTAATGCTCTCTGTTTATCTACGTGCCGGCAATTAACTTGCCTTTTACAATTTATATGAGCATCATATGGATTATAGATCGAGCACTAACCTTATCTACTTTCAGTAGTGTTTAGTGTGTGGATTTCTAATAAACATTTATTCATAAAACAAAAATGCGCTGATGTAGTTTATTTTAATCCTCGATTTTTCTTCGCGTATATCAACCTATATATGTGTCTATGTCAGTCTGCCTGTGATATTTTTTACTCAAGGAGGGCGCTTGGGACGCTCTTTCAGAATCCACGTAATGTAGTTGATAAATTCTCATTCTCATTTGCAAAACTTCGTAGTAAAATACGTACCTACCTACTAACAAAACTTTTTTACAGGTATAGGTAATGAATCAAAAAATCTTTTCTAATACACGTAAATTAGTTGAAATGGAAGTGGATCTACCAAATTAAGGAAAATTTGAATATAATAGTGTAGCTTTGAGTATGATGGCAGGATATCACACTGTATTTTGTGATTTTATACAGGTTTTCTCTGATAATATAATATACTGCACGTAGTATGGTTTTTCAGTTCGTTAAAATACCTATTAGCTAGGTATACTTATCCAATTCTTAAGAAGAGCAACAAAAGCTGTGAATCATTTATATCTTCAACTTTAGGGCCGGTTCTACAATACCACGACAATTACACTTTTTACGCAGAATAAGATATTTTTGGAATAACTGCCATAGCACTAGTATCCCCTTGGTTGACGCAATGGTAACCAACGCAATTGTCGACGTTTATTATAGGTACCTATAGCTTATTCTCGGTATATACCTACCTGCATTATAGAATCTGCCCTAATCTAACAAATTATCAGTAATAGTATAAAATCCAAAATGCACAATGAATGAACAACACTACCCAGTGGCGACGTAAGGGGGAGGGGGGACTGGGGCGCCAACACAAGATGTTCCAAATTGATTGTTTTCGATGTTTTTGGGGGGATATTTTGAGAATTAAAATTTATTGGTGCAAAAATATTATACATTGCAGGTATTTGAAAAATCAAACTTTGGTATAGTGTATTTTAGAAACTAGGCAGACTTTAGAAAATATAACAGTACCCCCTTACTAACAGACTATTTCTATATAATTTATATTCGTTATACTTTTTTTATTCTTCCCACAAATAACTAAGTTACAAAGTAAAAACTTTTTATTGCGCATTCGCGCAAGTCGTACGTCAAAATTGACCCTGTACATATCTGTTTTCATTGTAGGTAGGTACCTACCAAGCCGTTAATTAGGCGGCAAATGAGAGAAAGGGGGGGGGGGAGGGGTATGAGGGCGCAATTTTGGTGAGCCGCACCGGGAACCGGGGGTAGCTACTCCGCCACTGACACTACCTACTAGCTACATTCAAATTTCAAACATGTCTGATTTAACCATCAGCATCGTATCTCGTATGATCAGCGAGATCCCAAAGTGAGGCTCTTAAACCGAGCACCCTATATACATACTCATTATTCAGTAGATATACTTAAACTTCTTCGCATGCCAATGTTGTAGTGCATTCCCCACCATATGCACCTATTATGCTTTTTTTTAATACTTATTCATTTGTACATGCTCTTGCTTATTTTTAATAAACTTGTAACACATAGGTATAGCAAACGACAGACGGGCGAAGTGGAGTTCCTGGGTCACTGAAAATTTAATCAGTTCTTCCGTGGGTGCGATGATAAACATAATAGTAAAAACAAAATTAGAAAATTCGAAACCGTTCGCGAGTTATCATGTACACAGACGGATGGACAGAAAGTCTAAAATCATGAACCAGCTCGTGGCTCGTTAATAATGAAGCAACATAGAACGTATTTACGTATCTATATCATTTATATTAGAAGAATCCGCAATCTGTAATCCTACGATGTACCTACTACAAATAAATGCAAAATAATCATTTGCGTAGATTTTATCAAAACCCTTCAAATTACATAGGTACCTATGGTATGGGTAATACTCACCTTGCATTCTGCTATACTTGATAATGATCACCTCTAGTGCAACTTTTTTGCTAATTACTTATGATTTTTTAAGACATACTTACCTATAGCCAAAGGTTTAGGTGATTTTTAAATGGGAAGTGCACGTCACATCATTGCGATTTTTAATTTAACAAATTGGCACCTACCTGTACTTACTTCTGCCTGTAAACTTTCTTTGTAAAATGTCTCACTTTGTCGTTTTTGTTCTACACCAGCTTTTCTAATAACGGACACCAAGGTGAGCATCGAAATATGGGACACACTGTACCAGTCATCAAAACCGCGGTTAAAAATGTATCAAAATTTACTGCGTATAATTTAACATTTTTTTATTCAAAAATAATCATACCAAATATTCCGCATACTTAAAAATGGCATAATTAAATTTTGTCCTACTACCTTATGAAGCAATGCTTACTCGGCTGCAATTTGCAACCCAAATGTTAGGTGGTAAATTGACTCGACGTATATTTTTATGCACTTGGGGATATTAACTACTGTTCATTATTAGGTACATATGGCCAATTAATATTCATTAATCGAATTCAATTCTCTTATAGGTAATTTACTGCGTGACAATTAACAATAACACATAAACCATCCAATTTCTTTGTTTTCTCTTAAGGGTATATATAATTTGTAATAGAAGACAAAATAAAAGTGATAACCATCTCATTTTCATGTCAGATATGTGATAACAAGCTTTATTAGTACAGCTAAACTTTGTCTTTGTTAGCAACAACATCTATAAATTTTGAAACGTAAAACAAAAGCAATACACAAAGTTCATTTTGTTAAAGAATTTCCCTCATGTTCTTTATTCTGTAGCGTACGCTTACTTTATTTGTGAAAGATGCACAATGGCCTTACGAAAGGATCTATTTAAATAGATAAAATAATACCATCACGCGAAGAAATGGAATCAATTTCTGTATTATAGATTTCCAGGATAATTTTACATTTAAATTAAACCGGGGTCGAATGTGGAGCTTCAAAATGGTTGTTAAGAATATAACGGAGGAATGATGCCAGAACTTCAACCAATTTAATTAAGAGAAACGAACCTACTTTGCATCTGAATGGCTCCAGATAAATTTAAAGTTCGTCTACTGACTTGTCTACGTTATTAACTTCGAGATAAGTTTAATCAAGGAGAAAACTTATTTTAAATTTGAGTTTATCTAATCAATAGTTAGTATTCTCAAGCATAATGAATATACGCCGTAGGTAAGTGGATATATCAGCTTCGTAAATGCAGTAATGCCTCATTTTATTGGTGTTCTATTATTACTGGTGGGACATTCTCAGTAAATTTGTAATTAAAAATTAACACCAGATGATTGTGCACTAATCCAATTCTTGTATAAGTAAATAAATCCTTCAAAACTAATCACAAATATTCACCGTGCAGAGCGCCATCTAAGCGTAATCGTGTGGACTGTATCGCGCGAAATCGATTGGGTAACTGTAAGCAGACATTCCGCATTTTACATACCGAAACCTGCAATCGAGGACAGCCTTCTAAACAAACCACTATTGCAGTATTATGATTTTTATATATCTTTATATGCCCGCTCACATACAAGTGGTTAAAGAAAACACGTTTTCTATTAAGAATTGTGACCCCTAAGTAGGTATAGGTGGATAATAGGTACCTATCTACCTGCCTAAATGCACATTATCAAGATTAGGTGCTTAATTGTTTTGCTCAAATAATTGTCGTATAATCAACTTATACAATCCGTTCCAACCTTGTTCGAGATGCAATTTGTATGCATAAAGGGTGAATTTTTTGCCGTTTACCCAGAGGAAAATGGATCACAGAAACAATACCTACTACAAATATAGAAAAGAGAAATGTATTTTTTCCCGGTCATAAACAAAACACGGATGAACACCGAACAACTGTTTATAGGTACTATCAGGAATCTCTTATTCAATAATATACCTTCGAGAACGACGCTCAATGTTAATCTCCCTACGTCAATGAAACCGAAGCAGTTGGAATAGTCTACTCATGCAAGCTGCTGATCATGATAAAAACGAAACGTAAAACTATGAATGCTAGATATTGGCATATATATACGAGTATATGAACATAAAGACTGAAAATGTCACGTTGCGTCGAATCCGAAAATGTAATTAAAGAAAAAGCAGATTCCATTCAAGACAACAAATTTTCTAGTTTCTTCCGGCATCCGGAAGTACCATCCCTTTGAAAGTATTTTGCATAATCAGCCAACCGTAAGGCAGTGGAGTAAGTAAAAATAACCTACAGTGTCTTAGAATATGTCCAATCCAGATGTATCTTCTCTTTTTCAGAGTAGTGTACAGACAAGAGCTCTCCTCTCAAACTCTCCCCAGCACCTCTTCATAGGTATCCACTTTTTCATGTTAAGTTAGTGGCAGCCGATACTAGAGCAGAGCTATGGATTTTGATGTTTTTTATGTACTTGCAATTTACCATTTTACGAGTTGTTTTGTCTAAATTAATCGTAGATGTTTTTTTGGAGTAAAATGATATTTCATTTTTCTTATCTTTTCTTACACACAAAAGAATCGGCATAATGTAACATAACGCAGGAGCCCTACTTGTATCACCCAGTCTGACCAGACTTGCCGAGATTTGAAAGTGGCGTGAAACGTCCATACATTTCGACATATAGGTTAGATGACCTCTGTATAATTTTTACCATTTTCCAGCTGTAAGTCGAGATTTCAGTATGATATATTAAGGACGATGGAGGTTTGATATCCGCTCAAATGTCGCATTCATTCTATCTTTTAATGTTTTATTTGCTCACCTAAAGGAGAATGGACGCCTTTTTAAAAAATTTAAGTTTAAGAATATAACATATCTGGGAAAATTTACAGGTTGTGTTGTATTGAAATAATGCCTTTGATTTTTTCCAATCATCTTGGTGCAACAATAACGATCAAAATACATATGACTAACAAAAATGCATTAAATTCATGTTTTGGGCATTGAGATAATGCTCTTAGTTTTTTTCCCAAAGATTTTGGTGAATGAGATTTTGATCATGAGATGTTTTGATCAAAATACATGTGCCCTCAGAAAAATGTTAACATCTTTGAATCAAACACACGCGGCGTGCATATATGATGCACTCTTTTGGCATCAATATAATATGCTTTTGAAAGCTCTAAATTCATGCGTGTAAAGAATAATTTTGGGTACATTTTGCTCTAAAGGTTTTGACATAGACCACAGAGAAGAATTGTACTGAATTGTTACACATCTTAAACTCATATGGAATAATGTACCGAAAGTCCGCACTCGATGCATGACCCAGGGTATGAAATATATTGATTTCTATTATATTGAACCAACAGTTGTTCCTGTCCTATAACTTTTATATTCCTGCTGACCCATACCTACACTAAATTTGAACACGACACCACTATTGAAAAGCGTACCTACACGGATGGACGGATGGACAAAAATTAAAAGCTATATAAAAAATATCTGGGGATATTAACTAAGAGTTATTGCGAACACATCAGGCCAACGGGCGGACACAAGGGCGGACAACTATACCTACAAAACTATACAGGTTCTGAGGATCCTTACCCTTTAATTTCGACCTAGATGAAGTTCGAACCTGCAGTCTACGCAATGTATGATCCTTGTGTGTTTAGAAAATCATTAAATGCTTGTAAATTCTCCAACTTTCTCTTTAGACGTACACGTGTTTGTATGATGGAAGTAATATGTACTTAGAAAAGCACTTGATAGATAGTTAAGTGAAATGTATTACCAAAGCATATCTGGAGTGTTCATTAAATGATGTCATACACGTATTGATCTTGGTGTTCTATTTCCAGTTTCAAGTGGAACACATGTGGATAAAATTAATAATAGAGTTGCAATAAAGTATAAGGTACCTATGCCACTATAACAGATTATGAAAGACATCATCCGAATTTATTTCCTAAAAACAAGTTTTTACTTATACATGTCGTTGTATAATGTTAACCAAACTGTCACGATATCATTAAAATACCAAGTTTTACGGTCAATCCCACGTATTTGTGAAACATGCCTACATGTCATGCATAATACTAGTAGGTACCTACTTACTCCCATGTATTGAATTCATTTCTATATATAAGTCATTGAGGAAGAACACATCTGTAATATACCATCACAAACGCTAGGCAAGTGTGGATTTTGCAAAACAGTTATTAGATTTAAGCTATTTAATACAAAAAACCGAAAGCTCTACGCTATCGACGAGTTCTAGATCAATTTATAAAAAGCCTCCATATAAGACTACCAACTTAGGTACTTTTGAGAATCAAAATCGTGCACAAATCTAATTATATATATACTTTTATTTAATGTAAAACATGCGTATTTTTCCAAAAGAACAAAGTAATTTGCGGTAACAATATACTAAGTGCCAAGTAAGTTGATGATTATGATAACCAAGCGTTCAAAGTAAAACAAGAAACGGACAGTTATTTGCCACCATGCCATGTCGTGCTAAACCTACTAACTCATAAAAAAATGGGCAGTCCTTGACTGTTGTCTCTTAGCCAACGTTTCTAACACGTTTCGGAAGTGTAACGACGCTAGTGACCATTCTGTAGATATATACCTATCCTAACTCATCGAATAATTACCGACGAAATATAATCTAAAGAAACGAAAAAATGATTTTGGACAGTATTACATTATCACACACAAGGGAAACCAAATTCGCGGTTTTGCAATGCCACATTTCCTTAAATGGGTCACACAGTACGTATTGGTAATGACGGACATCTTATAGCACATGAATCGGTGGTTTCCAAAGACGTTGCAACACAAATTGATTTCCACAGCGCAACGCATCTCAATTTGAAGGAAACTGGTTTATTGTTATGGCAAAGAAAAGGGTACCTACCTAAACTAAAAATCCAGAACGATTAATGATCTGAGAGTATATACCTATATCATTAGGGGACCCATATATCATACTCATTACTTATTCATTTTCTATTATAACTGCTACTTTGTATATGAAAATGGTGTGCAGTTATTAGCCCATAATCTCGTCGTAAAATTAATATAAAAAAAGCTTTTCACAGTTTCTTAACTTAGATG
>NW_022170510.1:15561068-15587947 GCF_008802855.1 Photinus pyralis | reverse complement strand
GACACCGTGTATTAGAGCTTCACCACCGATAACTTTTATCTTCGCCTGCATCTTAATCACAACGTTATTTTTGATAAATGCAAACCTTAGAGGAATCAAACGACATAGTTAGAAATGGGATGATCTTATAGATTTTAAATTTAAATCTCCTAAGAATTGAGGCAAAGGGTTTTTGACATTTTTTTGCCAAAATGATTATGCTACATTCAAAACATCTTTTTTGAAATGTAAGCGAGTCCGACCTATTGAAAATCTAATTTTTGTACTTTACTTTTAACAGATATACCTACATTTTTTTATGCGTTAATGCACCCAGTAAGTGACACCGAAGGTCACTATCTTGAAATTTAAAAAAAATGTATTCGTAACAGTTGTTGATCTAAAACGTATTTCAGGCATACGCTCTTTTATTCTGTCAATTGGTATACCAGATGCTAGTCTTAAGGAGAGTTTTGGAACCCACCGCAGTAATAATGGAGGTCTACTTATGCCCAAGCAAAAAATGAGATTCTCCTCCGAACCAAAGTTACCAAATTTTTCCTTTGAGCTACATCCAAAATCCACCCCTTTTTAATTTTTCCTCAAAATCATATCACATTTATCACCTTTATTTGTTCTTAGATGAATTTTTCATACGCAATATCATAAGATTTAATTTTTACGAAAAAAATCGGAAAAACACGTCAATAAGTAATATTTTAACAAGAAGCATGAGTGCTGGTGGCAACAAAAATTGGAGTCGAAGACGAGGCAGTTAAACTTTCACAAAAGTGGTCTACACATAAGAAAATAATGTGCTGTGCAATTTGCTTTTAGAAGAATTAGCTTCTGCTGAAATATCAGAAGAATTGAGCAACAAATAAAAATCTAACTCTGCCCGGCGTAATAATTTTCATGCGTTTTTTAGTCTACAGATGCAGTCTAATGCGTTTAATGTAGGTATATTCTTTAGAAAACGCCTTATTATGGGGATTGAAAACAGTGAGTTTTTAGCGCAGTTTTGATTCTCAAAAAATGACTCTGCTAACAGGTTATGGGCGGTATGGTCAATTTCAAGTAAATCCAGTAGGTACTCTGTACAGTAAATTTTTACATAAATCGTTGTTGAATCTAAAAATGTCCAAATGTGATCTGCTGCTGCGCTGAAGTCTAGTGGTGGCACATTCAGACTTTTTTTTAACTTAGTTTTGCTATAATTGTTTTCATAAGCAACGCAGAAGAAAGTTCCCACCTTGGTGTAGGCCTCGACACCTATACGAACCAAATACCTATACCTCTTAAGATAAAGATCTGATAGTGACACAGTCGTAGGAATAGACGAACAGACAAAGTAGTCACAAAAGTGCATTTCTCTTATTTGCGCTAAAAGCTAGCTTTTAACAATAATTCAAAAGACTCATATTCGATTAGTATGAGTATAATAGAGTAAAAATATGTTGCAAGACGTTATTTTAATCAAACCTATCTAATTTTTATATATACCTATATGATTCCCTATAATTTCATTATCTATTGTTTACGATTTAGATAGGTTAGACTTTTAAGACCTGCAAAATCTCGATTCAAGTTCGAATTGAATCATTTTACATATAGCTCCCCCAAAACTTCAATGCCAATCTCTGACTCGAATCGATTAGATAATTATTTGGAAATTCACCCAGCTCCATATAAATACAGAACCCCCATAATAACAAATGATTAGCAAGCACGAATGCACCGAATAAATCCCACTGAACATTTATTTTATCTACAGGACAAATAAAATTATAAACATTACACTCCTTATAAGCACATTCCCAAATTTTTACTGGACAATCGAAAATCATAGACCAATGACGCGATGTTTACAAAGTACTATAACAAACATCCTATCAGAGAACATAAGTAATTATCTTTTATTAATGGCAGGGCTTTATACTGATAACCCGGACATAATTTAAAATTAAAAATTAAATTACTTTTCATTTAATTACTAAAACACTCACTGAAATTTATGGCTTGATATTGGTTAAGAAATCTATGCTGTTTTATAATCTAACCCATTTTAAATTCAGACTTCAGTTATTTTATGTGTACCTTCTGGAACTAAAAATAGATTCTTACAAATTACAATCACGCTCGTGATGTTAAACTAGCAACAGAATTCTTGATTCTATTTATGTCGGAGTGTGTACCTACCTATTTTGTTCTATAAATTTCAACCAAGCCTTGTCATGAGCGTCTACTAAGAGATGAAACAATTTAAAAACTTACCCACATTGCAGGAGAGAAGTGGCATTGGAATTGCAACATGGCATCATTAATGTGTTTGGGGGTTCCTAACAATACATTCTAACCCGCCTTACCATACCGGCCAGTCTTTAACGCCATGCCAGTAAACGTTGTGTTTTAAGCCTGTTTATGTTGCAGTGTGATATTTAAAACAAGGAATTTGTTACCAAAATCATTGTATGTATGGACATGCTTAAATAATTATATGCGTGCACACCTCGGTTATATAAAAATTACTTTAAAAGTGAACTAACAGGTAATGATGGCTTCATTCGGTTTTAAAATGGCCGTTAAGTTTGTGAAGGACGTATAGGTATCCAAGATGAGAACGATGCAGTATTAAACACTCCAGTCCTAACTACATGGTAAGATGGTAATTTAAACAAACATCTAACTAATGTTATATGAGCTTCAGATGTGTACCGATACTTCTATTTAAATACATGTGCGGTATATTAGTGTGGTAATGTTATACACGTGCAGTATGAAGGGAAACTGGTCGTTTTAAGAGCGTAAGGAATTTTAAACTATTTCTTTTGGATAGGATTCAAGATTTCTCTGAAATGGAAACTATTTTTACTATTAGATTATAATGGGCCTAATAAACACAAACCCTTACATAATGATGCATTATACCCTTAGGTATACCTACTTGTATATTTAAGGAAATCTCCACGTTATGATATGCGACCAGTAATGTAGATAACTAACATTTATTGATTTTCCTATATAAGTATTTAGAATTTGAATAGCCACAAAGTAAGTAGTAATTTCGAAGCACTATAGCATTGCATATAATATTAACGATTAACCTAAAGGTATAGTATTGATGGACAATGCTACTAAGGTAGCCACTTTTAACATGGCCATTGGGTAAGAAATTAATTTTTTATTAATCCGATGCGTGTTCCAAATTATATACAATTATAAAAAACCGAATAATAGAGTTTACCAAAATAAGCATTTTTTATTTTATTTTGCCTTAATTTTTGAGTTTTTCTTCCATTATTAGGTACTAAAACTCTAAAATTAGGTCTATAAAAGACATGCAGCGGCAAGTGCAGAGGGTTTCTGAATGTGCTGTTGAAGTGGGTACCTGTCTCTTAGCGTTTTTTATGAAACAATCAGCCCTGATGTGATGTATCAGAAACGCCAAACTTAACGTGCAATTTATCTGTCAAAAAAACCTTATTTTGCGTTGTTTAGTATGGGCCAAATAACGTTTTCTATAGATAACCTGTACGTTAAATTTAACGTTAGTGATACATCGCAGGGCTGATTATTATCTAATATTTTTGTACCCACAAAAATGCTTCACCCTTGAGCTGACCTGAAAAATCTCTGATTTTGATGATTTGATATTCCTACCTAGTAGGTGTAGGTAATGTAAATTTTGAACATGAAGGTAACGAGTGACCACTTAATATAATTCTTATTCTAATTCATATATTTTTTAAACCCAACAAGACAGGAACTATTGATGGAAACAGCTGTCCACCTATATACGCTTAAAAACCATATAAGTAGCAAATAATATTCTTTAGTAAAGCAAGTAAACAGTAAATGTTTGGCGTAGCGGTTTAAAACTCGAACTCTAATCTCACCGGTTGTAAGTTGAATCCCACAACTAGCCAGTTTTTAGTGGTACAGAACATCTCCTGACTTCCATGCTTTGGAGGGCATGTAAAGCTTACGGTCCCTGCAGTCATACCACGACTGTCGTTAAGACACACAGACGGCTGTTGATGCGACCTGAAAACGTCTGTACCTAGGGAGTGCCACGATACGGTAATAAAAGTAATTGAGATTAATGAAAACTTAGAGCTTTGCAAAAACAGCCGCTTCCTAATGAATAATGATGAGGGAGATCCAACTTTTCTGTGGTTTCTAGGTGTTTTTGCTGTATTTTTTACTTCAACGGCCACACGAATTCCAGTGTTTTCAAAGTAAATAATTTAGAATAAATCTACCCAAAGTCCAAGAAAATACCGCGAACATGGATTTTGTGCTGGCCAGCCTCAGTGGATTAGCCTCCGAAATCCAAAATTTAATCACTTCTTGTAATTGCTCATCTATAGCTGGCATTTCAGTTCGTGCTCAACTGTGTTATAAATAAAGGTTCGCGTCCCTACTTTAAACTTTAGCTGATTTTGTCAGGTGAGGCTGAATTGCGTGCTATTGTCTTGTATCCTTGCTTGTATCTGATCGATTTCATATAGTATCTATGACCTTGACATCATCTATCTTGGAGTATTGATTTTTGAAAAATGTGACTTACAGGATGTAACAAATATAGGTATGTCAAAGAATTGGGTGGAAGAAGGGATCAAAACAACCGCTTTTTCCAAATGAAGTGAACGTTACAAATTGATCGTTATCACACCCCAAAAAATTCAAAATTTGCATTTCTTATTTAATTTTTTTCGGGACCATAACCAACCAGCCATAAGTAGAAGGTAAACCTGCAACTTCACCTCTGTTTTTGGGTGTGCCTTTCCAATTTTATAATATTTTCAAAATTTTTTCGGATTTCTCTTCCAGCCCCAGTAATAGCATAGATACACGAACAAACAGGGGTCCGTTAACTTGCCCCCCCCCCCCACTGAGAGATTTGATAGTCGTATTATTTTGAAATGAATGCGCTCGTTATGCGCTCATATGCGCCACCGATAATAACTCTTGCGCCATTATCGTTTTTTTAGAAATCCGAAAAAACATTTGGGGGGGCCCAAGTGAACGTAGCCCCCCCCAGTACGTATTTTGTCGCTTGTAACTAGGTCACCTGATACATTTGGTTATGCGGTCAATTACGCCACTTGAATTAAAGCTAGCGCCATTACGGTTAAGCCGTGACAAATTTTCAAAAAGCGGGAGGGGGGGCAACTGAACGTTTTTAAAAGTTACTTTTTTTTTAACATCTTTTCATACGAAATTGTACTCTCAGGTATGCGCTGAAATGCGCCGTAAAAAGATATCTTTGCGCCATTATTGTTTTTGGTTATCCTTAAATATATTTGGGGGGGGGGGGGGGGGGGCAAGTGAACGGAATCCCCATAACGCATTTTGCTACCGGTATTTGTGCACTTCATACATCTGGTTATGAGCTCAATTGCGCCACTTGAATTAAAGCTAGCGCCATTACGGTTAAGCCATAAAAAAATTTTAAAAAGTGGAGGGTCTAACTTAGCGTTTTCAAAAGTTATTTCCGGAAGTGCGTCCATTTTGAAAATATTTTACATCGATTCGGCCTTCGGAGTAACTCCTAAATACAAATTTTTAAAAACCTACCTATTTTACTTTCTCAGAATCGTTTAACTAAAGTTCCCAAAAAACACCCTGTATAGTGTTTCTGAAACACTATAATGGCGCCAAGATTTTTGTTTACGGCGCATTTTAGCGCATGATGAAAGGTACGATGTAGTAGAAAAAACATGTTAAAAAACGTAACTTTTGAAAACGTTAAGTTAGCCCCCCCCCCCACTTTTTAAAAATTTTTTATGGCTTAACCGTAATGGCGCTAGCTTTAATTCAAGTGGCGCAATTGAGCTCATAACCAGATGTATCAAGTGGCACAAATACCGGTAGCAAAATGCGTTATGGGGGATTCCGTTCACTTGGCCCCCCCCCCAAATATATTTAAGGATAACCAAAAAACAATAATGGCGCAAAGATATCTTTTTACGGCGCATTTCAGCGCATACCTGAGAGTACAATTTCGTATGAAAAGATGTTAAAGAAAAGTAACTTTTAAAAACGTTAAGTTGGCCCCCCCACTTTTTGAAAATTTGTCACGGCTTAACCGTAATGGCGCTAGCTTTAATTCAAGTGGCGCAATTGAGCGCATAACCAAATGTATCAGGTGACCTAGTTACAAGGGACAAAATACGTACTGGGGGGGGCTACGTTCACTTGGCCCCCCCAAATGTTTTTTCGGATTTCTAAAAAACGATAATGGCGCAAGAGTTATTATCGGTGGCGCATATGAGCGCATAACGAGCGCATTCATTTCAAAATAATACTACTATGAAATCTCTCAGTGGGGGGGCCAAGTTAACGGACCCAACAAACTGAATTGTGGTAAACAATTAGAGAGTATGTAGATAAAACTGTAGGGAGAAAGCTTGGGTTAAGGTAGAAATCTAATATTGACGATCTATCTGCTTTCGCAGTAACTCCTCTGCTTCAAGCGCGGAAACCATACTTAACAATTGCGCCTCAGTTTAAACTGTAAATAGCAAAAATAAGTGTGATGCATCCCGTTAGACCGGAACAGTGTGACAGGTAGAGGTAGAGGTAGTCCTGTCAAACCGAATCCGATTTAATCAGGGTTTTAACAGGAGCGGAAAAAACGCATAGTGTGACAGCGCACATAGGTACCTATGCGTTTAAATGTAGGGTAATTTGCCTACATTAGTTTATAATCGCGGTTAAATTATTTACTTGATCAGTTGTAATTCTTCTCTGCTGACGGTAATTATATTATAAGTATAGGTATGCACATTGCGAATGAACATTTTTTTAAATAAAAAGGTATGACAGCTGTAGAATATTACTTCCAAAGTAGATGTCAATTACCAACAAACGTTTTTGTTTACGTTGGGACAAAGGACATAAATGTGTATGCCAAATATAAAACCGTGAAATGTAGGGCGCACATTGCCCAGTTTAAAAGCGCAATTATGTTTAATAATTCCGGCCTTTTTTATTCAATCATCCAATATTTTGCGCTTGACGATATATACGTTCGTGTATAATTTAAAGTATTATGTAAATAAAACACATTGCACATTCCCTCAGCATATGTTTGCCTAAACTTCTTGCATATTGATCTACTTTGTCATGTTTAAGGATAAACCTTGTCATTTTAATGGGTACCTATATATACCTACCTACATAAGCTATCATAATATGCAGGATTTGCGTGAAGTGCGTAAAATTTAACTCTGGATATACAAACATACAAATCTCCTATGGCATTGAGTAATCAAATAACGCCTATATGGTCAATTCTTAAATATACAAGTCACATACCCCTTAAGATATGCAACCAATCGTGAAAGTAAATATCAGGTTGTTCGGAAAGTCATTTCGTTTTTCTTCAACAGAGAACCTAATTGTATTGTTTCACAGCCAACTTTACACTTAAGCCGCATAAACATTAAAATTTTGACAGCTGACATAGTAATGCTTGTATGTTAAAAGTTTTGTTTGATTCTTTGCAATAGTTTTTGTTTGGTGCCCTATCAAAGATGGAAAATCAAAATCAGCATTTTCGACATATTTTACTCTTTTACTATCGAAAAGGTAAAAATGCAGTTCAGGCAAGGCGGAAATTATGCGATGTGTATGGAGAAGATGTACTGACTGAACGATAATGCCAAAATTGGTTTGCAAAATTTCGTTCCGGCAATTTCGATCTTGAAGATGCACCACGTTCTGGAAGACCCGTTGAAACCGATGGAGACGAAATAAAGGCATTGGTAGATGCAAACCGTCAAATAACAACTCGTGAGATTGCTGAGAGGTTACATTTATCGAATTCGACCGTTCATCATCACGTGAAACGTCTTGGTTTTATTTCAGAACTTAACATATGGGTTCCACATGTTCTTACAGAGCGAAATTTGCTTCGGCGCATTAACGACTGTGATTTGCTTCTCAAACGTCAAGAAAATGATCCATTTTTGAAGCGTATCATTACTGGCGACGAGAAATGGGTTGTTTACAAAAATGTTAAGCGGAAGAGATCATGGAGTAAAAAAGGTGAACCAGCTCAAACCACTGCGAAGGCCGATATTCACCAAAAAAAGGTTATGCTATATGTTTGGTGGGATTTCAAAGGGATAGTTTTTTTTGAGCTTCTACCGGACAATACCACGATTAATTCTGAAGTGTATTGTGGTCATTGAACGATTCACTTAAACAGAAAAGGCCAGAATTGGTCAATAGAAAACGTGTAGTGTTCCACCACGATAATGCGAGACCTCCCACAAGTTTGGTAACCCGCCAAAAGCTTTTACAGCTTGAATGGGATGTACTACCACACCCACCATATTCTCCAGATTTGGCACCTTCAGACTACTACTTGTTCCGGTCTCTGCAAAATTTTTTGGACGGGAAGACCTTCACCTCAAATGAAGACGTCAAATTTCACTTGGACCAGTATTTTGCCAGCAAAGACCAGAAGTTTTATGAACGTGGAATCAATCTCCTGCCCGAAAGATGGCAAAAGGTATTGGACCAAAATGGAGAATATATAATTTAATAAAATGTTTATACACTTTAAAAAATTCGTCTTTCATTTTCACCACACAAAACGAAATGACTTTCCGAACAACCCCAATAATTAGTTTTATCTTTTACAAATGTTTTTCAATGAAGGGTAATATCTAAATTATTTATTAATTTAAGATTATTAATTATATTCTTAATAAAATATATACAAAGGGAGCAAAAATGTAAATGATACAGATGTATTTCAATAAACACAGGATTCATTTGCTGCTAAATAGGTATCCAGATCGTCGTTTTCCCAGTCCGCGTCCACAAATCCGTGAATTGGTTCCAACAAATCGGTGCAATAGACCAGGAGAAATTCAATAGTGCCCTTGACGTAGCGCACGTTGCGCTTTACAGCAGTAAAATGAGATTCGTTGTGCTTATCGTCGAATCGACTTATGTTGCTGACGGCAAAAGCCAAATCGGGCCCCGTCCTTTGTACCAGAAACAACAAGCTTCCTACAGCTTCGCTATATAGCACGTCAGAATTGAATTGGTGATATCCTTGACACTGACTGAATTTGTGTATCAAATTGAATGGACTCGTCCTAAGCCGTCTTCGAAACCATCGGGCTGAAGAGTATAAATATCTTCATCCTAGTCTTCATTCAACATAGCTAATCAAACCTCGTTGTGCAGTCAATGCGATCAACAGTCGCATCGAACTGTATCGTACAACAGGTGAAAATATCTGTAATCAATGCCATACTTTTGTGAGCATCCCTTCTTCAGTAGGTGAGCCTTGTGTCGCACAACAGTACCATCATCGGCTCGTTTTCGTTTAAAGACCCATTTGGTTTTTACGGGTTTTCTTCCCAGTGGGAAATTTATATTTATTTAGTTATTCATTGTCCCTTTTGTTCTGGGCCCTCAACAGGATTGCGACCAATTACAGAGTACATAATGCGTTCTAGAGGTGTCCCTGCAGAAGGTTTTAAGCTGGTCTATACTAGCCCGGTATTTACCTTACGAATTAGGAAAACTGCAGGAAAACCTAATTCGGAGTAGTAGGTAGATCCACCAGCATGCAATTCCCGTTCATCGCGAATGACTCCTGCTTCATCATCTCCAACCATTGTTGACTATCGTGCGCACGAAGACCTTCGTCACGAGTAAAGGGATCTTCCATATCGCGGTGACTTCTAAAGTACGACATGAAACCTTTCCGAACAACGGGACTTTGTCGATTCGAACGTCGCAATTCATCGCCCTCTGGATAGTGATAATTCACGGTAATTACGAGTAGCATCATCGGATGCTTCATTAATCTGGTTTTCGATTAGTTGATTTTTCTTTATAGCGTCAACATAGCGACTATCGATGAACTTTCTTCAACTTCTGTTAATTTCGATGCCCCAACTGAACTTACAGGCTCGTGATCATCATTGTAGTCAACAACAAATGATGAACCTATTCTAATTGTTCTTGGGATAGGATGAGAAACGTCGAATCTCGGTTGACGATGATCTCTTCTTGATCAGGAAAGATGCATGATATGTAGCTTCAGCCCAAAGTTCTTTGCCGAGTTCGCTGTCCCACCGCATATAACGCGCACGGTGCGGTTCATCCTTTCAGAAACGCGGAGTGTAGGTATGGCACGGTAGTTTCAATGATGATACCATCCTTGGTGCAGATGTCTTCCATTTCCTTGTTGACGAATTCCGATCCATTGTCGGAACGTATTCGCCTGATCTTTCGCCTGGTCAGGTTTTCAATCAAAGCGTTGATGCTCCGAAAAACAGCGCAGAACCCAACTCGCGATCACATTACGTTACGGAACTGGAGCACGACGTGGAATGTTAAAGTGCCGTCTAACGATACGCCGAGTGATAATGAAAGAACGACCACTTTCAAAAAAACGTGCGAACGGCGAAGCCGCGATGCTCTTCACTCCAAACCATTGCTAAGTAGGTACTAAAAATGGGGTGAGTGACCGGACGTAATGTGTCCCCTCTACGGTTCCCATCACCACCACAGCGGATGTAGTGGGGGAACACAACTGCACTGCCACTGTTTGTTTGGCCGCACCCAGTACTAAGGGTAGCTGACTATACTGTATTGTACACTTACAATACAATTTACTATAGCAAAATGAGTAAAATTCCAGTAACTTACAGTAAGTAAATCGAATCTACTAAACAATAGGCACGAATGTCCAAATACGTATCTAATGAACCCATGGCTCGGATTCCCATTCGGGTATAAATGTATGATTTCCCTTAAAACTTGTTAGGTACCTCTATTGAAAATAAAACCGTATATTAGGTAACTTAAAAAAGATCACCAAAACCCAAAACCCTTCTTGCGCTTTCTTCTCAAAGTATAGGTCCACATGTGGGTTCAATGTTCTTTTTTTGGGTTGATATCAATCGCTATGATGGTAGATTCTATAATGGAATTGTGTACATTGATATCTCGGTATAGGTATAGTTAAACGAGTAAATTTCCGTGTTGGTACGGGGTACCTGATAAATCGGAAAATATTTACAATCTAAACGGTGCTAAATTCAGGTGGTACCTATTGAATATTGTACTTTCGTAAAAGTTATTAGTGACTAAGACGAAGTTTTGTGTCAGGTGCTCTCAAAAATGGACTTATGATCTTTATATAGGAACATACATATAAGTCAAATAAAAAATAAAATAAAAAATAAAACTGAAATCAAAAGTTTCAGCTTTTTTCTGAAAACCTTATCGCAAAAAATGTTCAGGTGATATACAACTGTACATACATTGTAATTAGTAGGTACCTAATATTTAACGATGGGTATAATTCAAGGGCCGTATACCTAAGTATAAAATACTTTTCACAGGATTTGATAACTTTTTTGTGTCTGAAGGTGCCCTTGAATTCTCGATCACAAGCAAATCTGTCTACTGGCTAATAAACGTAATGAAATTAAAATGAAAGTGAAAACAGCAAGACAGAAGAAACAATTGAATAAGTCAACCATATCGACCTCATAAAATGTTAACATTGATTAATTTAAATATTTATAGGACATCATATAGGTATTTAATGAATATGCGGTATAGTAATTTCTGCTGATTTATTAAACATTAAGTACCTACACAATTATTGCGCTAATTAATTTATTAGGAATTAACTCGATTTAAATTCATTCATATACCTACACTTAGTAACCATTGATTATATCTGAAATATGTATCGAAATCAATAACGTTTATACGCGTACGAATTATAGCGTGTATGACTTATTTAAACCGACGTCCTTAACATTAACATTTAGCACCGTTAAAAGGCATTAAAAAAAGATACGCTAGTTAAAATCAATTCTAAACCACTTGTAGCTGCTACACTTGGTTCAGCCATAAAACATTATAGCTACGGCTTTATGATCGATTTAGTAGTAAAGGTATTATAGGTGTTTATATTCTTAACAAATTGAAGTCATTTTATCACGTTTCATGCACTCCAATATACACATCAAATAAAAATTCATTACTTAATTCATTGCACTAGAATACCAACGGTTTTGTTATGTTAAAACATTCACGCGTGCAAAATTCACATATATACCTCCGTCATACCACCATATAATTGATTTTACATTCTAATGTATTGCTGCGGTTGTAGGATTAGCCCCGATGACGCCAGCCCTGATGACGTTCACGAGAAAAACTATATCCAGATGAAATAAAAAGTAATTTGAGGGGACGTATAAATCTAAAGGATAAGGCGTATAACTGTTATTCGAAATGGAGAAACAACCACAACATTGTTTCAGTATGAGAAACTCAGGAAACGAGGAATGTCAAGAATTGCCAGTGTATGAAGGTACGTACATACCTATACCTACCTCTAATCTCTATAAAATAATTATTCCCACATTATAATTACACCTTAGAAGTGGTACCCAAAAAAGTGTTTTATCTAAATTAAAACATAATTTCATGATTCGTTTCTGTCGCTTAGAACAATGCTCTATTATATTTTTTAGAAATAAATTATTTGTATTCATCACAAATGATGTCTATAGTTTTAATTTAGGTTCTGCTTTATTTAATTAAATACGATGCGTACCCGGAAATCCGTCTTAGCTATCCAATTAACGTTATTATTAATTAAATAAAATTCAATCGTTAACAATAGCAAAATTGAATTCTTACAAGGGAAAGAGTTACGCAACTTAATTGATAACTGATGTGGTTCTTTTGCCGACACTTTACACTTCTACTGATTTACAACATGTTAATAAGGTCAATAGTAGCTTAAAAGGTTTGTTTGTTATTAGATTTGTTGGATGCTTATCTGAGCCTTCTCACTCGTTAGCACTCTACTAAAACTTAATTTATGTGCAAATTCAAACTAATGTGGGAAATTAATTATCTAAATATGTTAATTATAAGATGCAACGTACTTTTATTTGAATTTTTTTCAGATGCAGTTACCTACTCCATTAAGCTGAATAGCTGTTGTCGAATTATTTTGATTAAGGAATGCAGTACGAAGTTAAAATGAGAAGCACAGATGAATCGTAAAATGAATTGAATTTGTGAGAGGTTATAATTTTCAGAGAAGAAGAAAGCAATTGGTCTGCGCAGTAATTAAGAAGATCAAATGCTTGAAATTGTGACGTAACCGTCTTGGGTGGTCGTGGATGCTTAAGAGTTGGAGCTTGGAAGGTCAAAAGGGGGAACAAATTGCAAGTATAAAAGCCAGGCGCAAGCATTTCTCCTAAGAATATCATTTTACTGTCTTTCTAAGCTATTGCAAATAGCCTTCGGGTATGAAATTATCTTTAGAGACTTTGAAATTTTATAATTGCAGCTTATTAGGTTTACGGATTTATTTGTTAATCCTTTTGTTTGCCCGCTATTAGAAATAGGGTTTAAGTTGTAGCTTGTACTAATTTGAATTTTCCAAATGAGATTTGTTCCTCAGTTTAGTAAATACTACGAAGCAGTATGTATAAGTATATATGCGGATAATTGCGATCTTATGTTTTGTATCCAATTTCGTTCAACAAACCGTTACACACAGCTACTGTAATTAGTGCAGAGCCAACGCTAGGTAGGGGTGTTGGATTACATTCATTAAACGAAATTGGCCCCTTTGGTAGGTTAATTCACTGACGCTCTTTTAGCTGCCGTATACCATTTAACTTTCCAGAATAAAAGGTTTCGGGATATAGTAATGCAGAAATTCCTACATGCCTATAATCTCGCGTGTAATGGTATCAACTTTTCTTTGTTATATGTTGTTTAGTTGGAGATTCATAGATAAAGTATAGGTACTTATTCAAATGGTAGATACGATGCAAAGCGTGAGAATAAAATTAAACTGTTAAATACTTATTTACCTACTGGGTAACGATTTTTTTTTCAATTTTACCATCTATTCAAAATGCATGAATTTTACGTATCTGCCTACCCTTTGGTATTTCTCTACCAATAACCAAATATTCATCGTGCCTTTTATTGGAAATAATCAATTAGATCATAACTAAGCACCAGAATTTCTATGAATTTCTAATGAAATACCCGTTTTTTTCTGTCAGAGTATGCTTGTATCACAGATTTAAAGTATGCTTGTATTATTCGTATCTACAGGGTGTTTCTTTAGGAACTATAGTTAAACGTTTCTGGGAAAGCGAAATAGGTAAGTTTTTGAAAATTTGTACTCTGAATTGATGTAAAATATTTTCCAAGATATTTTCAAAATGGTGGCAGTTCCGAAAATACCGGAAGTAGCTAGTAACTTCGTAATTTTAAATGGCAACCCCTATTTTTCATTGCATTTTTGGATTCTACGTGAAATTTCAGTTCTTTTGATACCCACATGTTGGTATCTACAATTTATGGTTTTTAAGTTACTTTGGGTTTTAATAAAAAAAAACATGACAGATGCAGACGGTACCTTGATTACTTGAAAACGGTTGTAGTTGTGGTAACCCATTTTTACCAGGACATAGAGAAAGGATAGGACTTTCTTTAGTGTACCTAAAAAAAGTAAGTTGCGTACGACCGCATCTATGGAGCTCCAAATTTAAGAAACTTCAAAGAAAAACTCAGACTTTTCAATTGAAATGACCATTTTCTTATTATGCAGTTGATATAGAATCAGAATTGATATATTGTGCTATTACATGTTCCTATATGTATCTTTAACAGTTTCCAATTTATTGAATTGATACCATTTTTTTCGGATTTTCTTTTTAGTTGTCGCCCATAATTTTATGACAACCGAATTTTAAACAAATGTAGTGACACTAATCCGTCACCTGTTATAGGTTAACATAAGTTTTTCAATAATCGAAAAATGGCAAGCAGTGGTTGTATACACATGAAGATTTTTGGAATTTAATTGTGATCGTATGTTCGCATTTAAAAAAAACGTTGTATAAGTTTGTGTTTTCCAATTAGCTGATCATTTTGTTGCCTTTTTTAATTAATTAATTATTTCGATTAGAATCAATGATGTTAAAGAATCCTTTTCTTGATTTGTTTACAATTCGATTGTCATTAAATCATGGCCTATTACTACAAAGAAAATCCGAAAAAAATGTTATCAATTCAATGAAATGGGAATAAATCAGAAACTGTTAAACATTATAGCTACCTATAAAAACATATAATATCAAAATATGCCAATTTTCATTCTCTTTCAAATGCAAATGTAATAAAATGGTCATTTCATTGAAAAAAACTGAGTTTTGAGTCTTTGAAACTTAATTTTTCTTAAGTACACTAGGTAAAAGAAAGTCCTATTCTTGCTCTATGCACTGGTAAAAATGGGTTGCCATAACTACAACCGTTTTCAAAGTAGGTACCGTCTACATTCGCCATTTTTTATTACAAGTCAAAAGAACTTAAAAACCATACATTGTATTGTACTAAATTTCCCGTAGAATCCAAAAATGCAATAAAAATTAGGGGTAGGGTATTTCCGGATTTTGAAAATATTTTACATCGATTTGGCCTTCGGAGTAACCAGGGGAGTAACTCTTAAGTACAAATTTTCAAAAACCTATACCTATTTCACTTTCGCAGAAACGTTTAACTAAAGCTTCCAAAAAAAACACCCTGTATACATCATCTATTTTTATGTAACGGTATTTTTTGCTTCAAAAGTTTTCATATTCGACTCATAGAAACTCCAGAAACTTCCATGAGTTTGTTAAATAAATTATCATATATAGTGCGTTCGATATAAGAGAGTCACCTTAATGTACCTATATTTTATTTGGCGAGATGCGAAAAATCTGTCAAGTAGGTATAATTATATATGTGAGATATTGAGGTGCCCATCTTATCTCGAACGCACTGTGATGATAAATGTATACCGGTGAATGTTTCAGTGACAATTCAACTCATGTACAGTGTGAGCAACAATGATTGAAGCGTGCGTCATCACCGCTTGTTCTTATTAATATCAAAACTACCTTCTTTGTATGGAGTTGTATACGAAAATGACGTTCTGCGCTGTCACAGTGACGTGCGTCTATTCGTATCTTGTATCAAATCAGCATATGCTATGAGCGGCACATTGCCAATTTAGCTGAAGCGGCACGCTTCAATCTTTGTTGCTCACTCTGTATAAAAAATCGCATAAACCGCAGTGCAATATTGTCACGTTGACAGAGGCAAAAGTTACCTGCAACTTTTCCAGCGCCAAATTCGTTATATTAGTGTTTTTTTCACTTATTCATTTTCTAACCAATTATCGCATTATCCTTCCTTGATTGATTTGGGGAATTTCTTGTTCGTTAAATTGTCCTGCTGAATTACACTTGAGGTTTGTATTTAAACCGAGTAAATTTGTGTGGAATTTCGAATCTGTTCCCTTTTAGCAATTGGACTCGAAAAACTGTCAACCTAAAAATGGTCCACCTGCGGTGACAGTTTTTCTCGTCTAATTGCTAGGCAACAGATTTTTATTACCTAAACAACCCAAATTTACTCGGTAAAATACAAACCTCTTGTCCAATTATAAGACGGAAATGAATGTAAAACATTTGATTTTGAAAATATTCTTATAATATAAAAATTATATTATCTCCGATTCACTATACAGTGAATCGGAGATATCCATGGTGTGATGAGACTCATGTATAAAAAATGATGAGTCTCATCACACCATGGATATCTCCTATTCATTCTACGCCCACCGAGCTAAAATTAGTATGGGGAAGGTTTTGTGTTTTGTCGGTATCTAATAAAAGTATAGCGTAACACGGCATTATTTTTTATCCTCTATCTCATTCCACAAAGATCCAATATGGTGTGTCTATTAGAAATAAGCAAGTAGTAGGTAGTCTGTAGCTCCTACAAAATAATAGCGTGTTATGGAAATTCTGATAACAAGTGCAGATTCTCCGAAAAAAAGTTCTCATAGGGGGTGCTGACGGGAACCGTCCCTTTCCGACCATTTAACTTAGGGAAAATGAAAGCAAAATTAGACATTTTCATTTTTTCGGTGATATCTCGGTTATTGTCAAAGATTTTTCAACAATTTCAAATTCGATTTTTTTAGTCACAAAAAGGGGAAACTGCGACTTACACTGTATCGCTCACCGTTACGGAAATCCCAATGGTGAGCCACGAATTTGAACTCGCATCCTGTACTGTCTCTCATAAAAAATTATAACTCATAGTAGATGCAGGCTTAGTATTTGTGGTGCATTACGATTCAACTAGAAGATTTTCCATATTAGGCCAGTCAAATTAAGAAAAGTAGCGGAAATAATTGAAAGAAAGCTGAAAATTGGTATAGAGGTACATTAGGGCTTTTATTCGAACATACTAAAAGTCGGGACCAAAACTCCAATGGCTCCAGCCGCCATCTTGGAAAAAAGGTGCTCCAAATCACTTTTTTGCTGATATCTCGGTAACCGTGCATTCTAGTAAGTAAAGTTTCATATAAAAAAAGAAAGATAATAAAATTTTGTATAGAAAAGACGGTATGCACTTTTTTGTATTTTCGTTATTTACGTCGATATTCCACATTGAATATAGAGCATAATCTTTTTTTCAGATGTAGATGCATTACTTTCAGCGCTCGCGTGCTTTAAACATATGTTTAAAAAATTGACTGACATTGTTAAGGTCTGTTGACCACCTAAGAGAAGGAAATAATAATAATAATAATATATTTATTTTTCTACTATATCGCTGAATACAAAAGATACCTATACATAAGGAAACTAAGAAAAATAAATATTGCCAAAATCCGAAGTCGTTTGAACCACTTGTAATGGATAAGGAGCATTTACAAAAAAATATATAAATCAAACTTGACTTCATTTCATAAAAAAAATACTAAAAATAATAAACTAAACTAAATAATTCGATTAACAATTCACGAAATAGTACATAGCATAGCGCTGTTCCAGTATCCACACCTGAACTTTTTTCGGCGTGAAAGCGGGATAGGTAGATATCTTTACCATTTCGCGCGGTAGACTGGAATAAAGCCTTGGAGCGTACTGAGCACATCGTTTACCGATTGTTTTTTCAGACCTTGGAAAAAGTATATTATGGTCTTCCTGGCGTGTATAATGAGAGTGCATGTTGGGCAGTAATTTTGGATGTTTTTGTGAATTGGAGGATTTTGTTACCGTAAAGTTGGCGTAAATTCATTACATTTGATTCCTTATACAGGGTGGTGCCTAGCGCAGCATAGGGATTTCAATGGTAATTTTTTTATTGGCAATATTTAGCTCCCCTATAATTATTTTAGAGCAAAAGTCCAAAGAAATTTTTTTAGAGAAAATAATACTGCATCTGTTCATACGATTACTTATAATTTTCCGTTTTTCAAAACCGTAGAAATTAACAAAATAGAAAGGTTCATTTTTCAATAAAACAGATATGCCTTGGAATTACCTAAAAAAACAGCGATCACGTTTCATTAATTGCCTTTGACGTTTATTAAATTTATACTTGTTTATAAATTAGTTAATCATAAAATTGTTTTTTCACTACTAGCGTCTGATGACATGATTATTAACCTTTTTTCCACTTGTAAAGTAGGCTTTCTCGGCATTTGTTCAAAGTGGTTAATAATTTTTTATTATTAACTAGTAGTCAATAATGAGAACTGTCACGCTGTCACTTTTAGAAAACACAACCCGAAATTTCGCTCAATGAACGTTTAGACAAGTTCTCTAAAACGAATAATTGCCACCATTCGCAATTTCCAGAGAAATTACATACCTAAAATTATCACATTTTGAAAAAATTCGAACGAAATTACTCTTTGAAAAATCTCAATGACAGAACAAAATACGGCCTGTTTGACTTGTACTTCCACGTACTTGATTGACATGTTAAATTAAGAAACAAACAATTCTGTCCAACCGTTAACTCTCTTATCAATATAATATGTTAATTTAGAGGATTTCAAGTGCTAGTAGTGAAAAAAATAGTATATATACCACGGTAGAGAAGTCTATTATTGCCTTCGCACCTTACACCCCTCGGCGCAAGCGCCTCGAGATGTAATCTTGGTGCTCAGGCAATAATAGTGGACTTCTCTACCTTGATATATAATGTACTATTATCATGTATTTAACTGACGAGAAAATCGAAATGTTAAAGTTGCTTTATGCTGGAAATAATGCCCGCCAAGTAACGTGTGTATTTAGTGTTAAGTAACCCAATTGGCCGATTCCAAGCAGTAGGTACAAGATTACAGAATTAAATATAAAAATCGTTGGACGTCAAACAACGATAACTTAGATGCGATGCGCTTGTTGTTTGTTAAAAGATTCCCAAGCACCACTGATTTATAAATATCTAATTTTTTATTTTGCCGATTTCTACCATTTTAAAAAACGGAAAATTATAAATAATCGTATGAACAGATGCAGTATTTTTTTCTCTAAAAAAAACTTCTTTAAACTTTTGCTCTAAAATAATTAGGGGAGCTAGTAATTGACTATAAAGAAATTATCATTGAAATCCCTGTGCTGCGTCGTGCTAGGTACCACCTGTATAAGGCTGTATAAGGATTCACTAGCATAAAACACCCCCAGCCAACAATTCCATACATTAACGGTGATTGTATTAACGAGAAATACAAAACACGCATCTGTTGAGTGAGTACGATATGTCGTAAGTGTTTAATTTTAGATAAAACTGTCCTTCTTTTCACTGGTCAACAGGCCCTAAAATGTCAACTAGATCAATTTTTTTAACATATTCATGTTTAAAGCACGCGAGCGCTGAAAGTAATGCACCTACATCTGAAAAAAGATTATGCTCTATATTCAATGTGGAATATAGACGTAAATAACGAAAATACAAAAAAGTGCATACCATCTTTTTTATACAACATTTTATTATCTTTCTTTTTTTATATGAAACTTTACTTGCTAGAATGCACGGTTACCGAGATATCAGCGAAAAAGTGATTTGGAGCACCTTTTTTCCAAGATGGCGGCTCCAGCCATTGGAGTTTTGGTCCCGACTTTTAGTATGTTCGAATACAAGCCCTAATGTACCTCTATACCAATTTTCAGCTTTCTTTCAATTACTTCCGCTATTCGTGGAAATTTGATCTAATTTGACTGTACTATATTACTTGACCTTATACTCGAAAATCATTTTAAAAACTTAATACTTATAAATTAAAAAAAATAATTGTATAGCACATATAAAAGCTTACAAAAAAACTAACCAATAACCACTGACAACCTTTTGAAATAGATAATAGACAATGCAACAATAAATTGGAAATGTTAAAACTCCCAAGTAATCTGAATAAGTATACTGTTTTCAAAAGGTTGCATTACAACTTACAAGACTGTCTCTTGTTTTGTTTTTAAGATCTAGATATGTATACTGTTTTGAACCTGCTTTTCTTGGTTGGGATGTTGAGTAATTGAGGAATTGAATAACTGAGACTCAATTTTGAATCCGTAATAGCTAAAAACTTTGGTTCTAATTTACCACTATTTATATACCTATCTGGTCACCTTAAATTCGTACCTACGGACAATGGGGGTTAGTTCTGAGACAAAACTGTATAGAAAGCCCTATTACACTTTTGCGATCACAGACAAATACTTTTCAAGATACGTGGCACGACTTAATTTAAACTATAGGTATAGTTGTTCATAATATTTTGCTGCTAAACATGCTTATGCACGTGTTTGGACATGTTAAATCGCATTATTTATCATTTCTGGTGTCTTAGATTTTCAGTTGCCATCATAACACAGTCTAATGGGCTAATGGGAATCCACGTGCAATTAGAATAAGGAATCATCAGTGTAGATTAAGTTTAAATTCATTCGTGCCACAATTTCGATTTATTATTACCTATATAGTTATTAATTAAAATAAAAAATCATTCTATCATATGTTGTCATATCGTGATAGGGAGGCCAAGTTCTATATTCTTATAAGAGGTCTCTTACCACAACAATTGAAATAAAGTTATGCTTTATTGTATAGATCTATCTATAACTATATGTTTTGGAGCAATTTTAGTTTCAAAGTATAGGTATTAGTATTACGATAGCTACTATACTGACATTAGGTATACGTAGGTCAGTAGGTGTAAAATTAGAACAATTAGCTAGGCAGCACTTCTAGGTATATGAAAAATACAAAATAATGTATAGGTATAGTACCTACATTTGTAGTAACAGTGTACATAATTATGACGGAATTTTTCTGCACACATAATGGCTTTCCATTTTCAGCATGGTACTTTGCGCAGTGACCCAGTGACGATATTAGGTATAACCGATGAAGTATAACTGAGGCGCAATTATTGCTATAGTTATAGGTACGTGACAAACATTTAAAGGATGCCTGGATGAAGATCAAGTTTCTACACGAGATGAAGACTATGCGCCAAATCGCGCTTGGTGAAGAACATCGCCTAGATGCAATTCTTAATTATCTACTTACACCTGAAGTATGGCAAAGCTTTGAGAATTCTACAGGATTTAACGGTGTTTGAATATTGCAATGAGCAAACTGAACTACTTACCATCCACCTATGTGGATGGAAATTTCAGGCAGTCAAAGATATGGTACCACATTATATCGCATGGAAGAATTTGCGGTGTGGAATATCATCGGGAATATTAAGACTTAGAATACCATTAAGATTTAACCTACTATTACTACTCAACCGTCGGAAAGCGACAAGATTAGCTCTCAGGGCACTATTTATATCTATACGTTTACGTTAGTGTGATTTCCAATTGTACCCAGCCTTCCCACGAAATTAAAACTGTTATAGATTTCATTAGGTATTCACACATTGATACAAATAATCTAGTTATATGCCTAAGTAGGTACTGAATTGACTATGTGCGTAGGTATATGTGCAAATGGTACAGCTATAATATTTGTTCATAAATGAATTATATTTAAACACCTTTTTTTATTCCTGTTTTGTGTAAATAACATGAATGTTGGACTTGTTAACATAACAACTAAGTATCTTTATCTGCCCTTATACTATGTAGAAGTAGAAGGATAGGTAGGATTGTTTCAGTATAGGTATGTTAATTTAAAACGTAACAAATTATATAAATACTAATGTAACATTACCGATCGAATAAATTCTTTCTTTTTTGGCGACTTCCGCTGATAAAGTGATGTCGTTATAATGCGCACTTTTTGTATTAAGTGATAGATTGATTCATAACTTTTCATCCCTTCACCTATTGGGCTATCAGGCATAAATGTTGTGTAGGGATCCCGCAGGCACTTACATTATCACTCACCACCATAAGTGTAGATTTCTACTAAGTGTTATCAATCATAGTCGTTAAATATTAGGTAACCAATCTCGTTGAAATAATGTTCCCACGCTTATAAGAATCAACTGCAATTTTTCGCATTTAGTAATGCTCTCTGTTTATCTACGTGCCGGCAATTAACTTGCCTTTTACAATTTATATGAGCATCATATGGATTATAGATCGAGCACTAACCTTATCTACTTTCAGTAGTGTTTAGTGTGTGGATTTCTAATAAACATTTATTCATAAAACAAAAATGCGCTGATGTAGTTTATTTTAATCCTCGATTTTTCTTCGCGTATATCAACCTATATATGTGTCTATGTCAGTCTGCCTGTGATATTTTTTACTCAAGGAGGGCGCTTGGGACGCTCTTTCAGAATCCACGTAATGTAGTTGATAAATTCTCATTCTCATTTGCAAAACTTCGTAGTAAAATACGTACCTACCTACTAACAAAACTTTTTTACAGGTATAGGTAATGAATCAAAAAATCTTTTCTAATACACGTAAATTAGTTGAAATGGAAGTGGATCTACCAAATTAAGGAAAATTTGAATATAATAGTGTAGCTTTGAGTATGATGGCAGGATATCACACTGTATTTTGTGATTTTATACAGGTTTTCTCTGATAATATAATATACTGCACGTAGTATGGTTTTTCAGTTCGTTAAAATACCTATTAGCTAGGTATACTTATCCAATTCTTAAGAAGAGCAACAAAAGCTGTGAATCATTTATATCTTCAACTTTAGGGCCGGTTCTACAATACCACGACAATTACACTTTTTACGCAGAATAAGATATTTTTGGAATAACTGCCATAGCACTAGTATCCCCTTGGTTGACGCAATGGTAACCAACGCAATTGTCGACGTTTATTATAGGTACCTATAGCTTATTCTCGGTATATACCTACCTGCATTATAGAATCTGCCCTAATCTAACAAATTATCAGTAATAGTATAAAATCCAAAATGCACAATGAATGAACAACACTACCCAGTGGCGACGTAAGGGGGAGGGGGGATTGGGGCGCCAACACAAGATGTTCCAAATTGATTGTTTTCGATGTTTTTGGGGGGATATTTTGAGAATTAAAATTTATTGGTGCAAAAATATTATACATTGCAGGTATTTGAAAAATCAAACTTTGGTATAGTGTATTTTAGAAACTAGGCAGACTTTAGAAAATATAACAGTACCCCCTTACTAACAGACTATTTCTATATAATTTATATTCGTTATACTTTTTTGATTCTTCCCACAAATAACTTAGTTACAAAGTAAAAACTTTTTATTGCGCATTCGCGCAAGTCGTACGTCAAAATTGACCCTGTACATATCTGTTTTCATTGTAGGTAGGTACCTACCAAGCCGTTAATTAGGCGGCAAATGAGAGAAAGGGGGGGGGGGAGGGGTATGAGGGCGCAATTTTGGTGAGCCGCACCGGGAACCGGGGGTAGCTACTCCGCCACTGACACTACCTACTAGCTACATTCAAATTTCAAACATGTCTGATTTAACCATCAGCATCGTATCTCGTATGATCAGCGAGATCCCAAAGTGAGGCTCTTAAACCGAGCACCCTATATACATACTCATTATTCAGTAGATATACTTAAACTTCTTCGCATGCCAATGTTGTAGTGCATTCCCCACCATATGCACCTATTATGCTTTTTTTTAATACTTATTCATTTGTACATGCTCTTGCTTATTTTTAATAAACTTGTAACACATAGGTATAGCAAACGACAGACGGGCGAAGTGGAGTTCCTGGGTCACTGAAAATTTAATCAGTTCTTTCTTTCTGTGTTGCATAATAACTCGAGAACGGTTTCGAATCTTTCCAATTCTGTGTGCACGTATTATGGTTTATATCTTCCCAAGCAAGAACTAAATTAGCTTTCAGGTTGTCCCAGGAGCTTGTTCGCTATATTGTTACAGACAGACGGCGAGTGTAGTTCCTGGGTACTGAAAATTTAATCAGTTCTTCCGTGGGTGCGATGATAAACATAATAGTAAAAACAAAATTAGAAAATTCGAAACCGTTCGCGAGTTATCATGTACACAGACGGATGGACAGAAAGTCTAAAATCATGAACCAGCTCGTGGCTCGTTAATAATGAAGCAACATAGAACGTATTTACGTATCTATATCATTTATATTAGAAGAATCCGCAATCTGTAATCCTACGATGTACCTACTACAAATAAATGCAAAATAATCATTTGCGTAGATTTTATCAAAACCCTTCAAATTACATAGGTACCTATGGTATGGGTAATACTCACCTTGCATTCTGCTATACTTGATAATGATCACCTCTAGTGCAACTTTTTTGCTAATTACTTATGATTTTTTAAGACATACTTACCTATAGCCAAAGGTTTAGGTGATTTTTAAATGGGAAGTGCACGTCACATCATTGCGATTTTTAATTTAACAAATTGGCACCTACCTGTACTTACTTCTGCCTGTAAACTTTCTTTGTAAAATGTCTCACTTTGTCGTTTTTGTTCTACACCAGCTTTTCTAATAACGGACACCAAGGTGAGCATCGAAATATGGGACACACTGTACCAGTCATCAAAACCGCGGTTAAAAATGTATCAAAATTTACTGCGTATAATTTAACATTTTTTTATTCAAAAATAATCATACCAAATATTCCGCATACTTAAAAATGGCATAATTAAATTTTGTCCTACTACCTTATGAAGCAATGCTTACTCGGCTGCAATTTGCAACCCAAATGTTAGGTGGTAAATTGACTCGACGTATATTTTTATGCACTTGGGGATATTAACTACTGTTCATTATTAGGTACATATGGCCAATTAATATTCATTAATCGAATTCAATTCTCTTATAGGTAATTTACTGCGTGACAATTAACAATAACACATAAACCATCCAATTTCTTTGTTTTCTCTTAAGGGTATATATAATTTGTAATAGAAGACAAAATAAAAGTGATAACCATCTCATTTTCATGTCAGATATGTGATAACAAGCTTTATTAGTACAGCTAAACTTTGTCTTTGTTAGCAACAACATCTATAAATTTTGAAACGTAAAACAAAAGCAATACACAAAGTTCATTTTGTTAAAGAATTTCCCTCATGTTCTTTATTCTGTAGCGTACGCTTACTTTATTTGTGAAAGATGCACAATGGCCTTACGAAAGGATCTATTTAAATAGATAAAATAATACCATCACGCGAAGAAATGGAATCAATTTCTGTATTATAGATTTCCAGGATAATTTTACATTTAAATTAAACCGGGGTCGAATGTGGAGCTTCAAAATGGTTGTTAAGAATATAACGGAGGAATGATGCCAGAACTTCAACCAATTTAATTAAGAGAAACGAACCTACTTTGCATCTGAATGGCTCCAGATAAATTTAAAGTTCGTCTACTGACTTGTCTACGTTATTAACTTCGAGATAAGTTTAATCAAGGAGAAAACTTATTTTAAATTTGAGTTTATCTAATCAATAGTTAGTATTCTCAAGCATAATGAATATACGCCGTAGGTAAGTGGATATATCAGCTTCGTAAATGCAGTAATGCCTCATTTTATTGGTGTTCTATTATTACTGGTGGGACATTCTCAGTAAATTTGTAATTAAAAATTAACACCAGATGATTGTGCACTAATCCAATTCTTGTATAAGTAAATAAATCCTTCAAAACTAATCACAAATATTCACCGTGCAGAGCGCCATCTAAGCGTAATCGTGTGGACTGTATCGCGCGAAATCGATTGGGTAACTGTAAGCAGACATTCCGCATTTTACATACCGAAACCTGCAATCGAGGACAGCCTTCTAAACAAACCACTATTGCAGTATTATGATTTTTATATATCTTTATATGCCCGCTCACATACAAGTGGTTAAAGAAAACACGTTTTCTATTAAGAATTGTGACCCCTAAGTAGGTATAGGTGGATAATAGGTACCTATCTACCTGCCTAAATGCACATTATCAAGATTAGGTGCTTAATTGTTTTGCTCAAATAATTGTCGTATAATCAACTTATACAATCCGTTCCAACCTTGTTCGAGATGCAATTTGTATGCATAAAGGGTGAATTTTTTGCCGTTTACCCAGAGGAAAATGGATCACAGAAACAATACCTACTACAAATATAGAAAAGAGAAATGTATTTTTTCCCGGTCATAAACAAAACACGGATGAACACCGAACAACTGTTTATAGGTACTATCAGGAATCTCTTATTCAATAATATACCTTCGAGAACGACGCTCAATGTTAATCTCCCTACGTCAATGAAACCGAAGCAGTTGGAATAGTCTACTCATGCAAGCTGCTGATCATGATAAAAACGAAACGTAAAACTATGAATGCTAGATATTGGCATATATATACGAGTATATGAACATAAAGACTGAAAATGTCACGTTGCGTCGAATCCGAAAATGTAATTAAAGAAAAAGCAGATTCCATTCAAGACAACAAATTTTCTAGTTTCTTCCGGCATCCGGAAGTACCATCCCTTTGAAAGTATTTTGCATAATCAGCCAACCGTAAGGCAGTGGAGTAAGTAAAAATAACCTACAG
>NW_022170510.1:15544609-15560968 GCF_008802855.1 Photinus pyralis | reverse complement strand
TAAAATCATCATTCAATGAGGATTCGACATAAAATTTGACACATTACCTGTCAACGACGACCACCGGCCCATTTTGATATCCCAATTGAGTTTCCTGTACAGCGTTAGGTAGTTGAAATATTTCAGAAATATAGACGCACTGTCGGGGCCAATTGGTCCAATGCACCATACGTACGTGAAGTTCATAATCGTCTTGCAAAGACTGCATCACGAAGTCTCGTGTTACGTACGTCGCCTCTGTTTGTTCGCTCGATAATTTTATTTTATAGTTATCCGAATCTATGCTTTCTTGCTCGGTAGGCCAAAACATTTCGAATTCCTAGCGACAGATAATAATTATGAAACGTTCGCCTCTTCAAATATCTCAAAATTTATTGAAAAAAAAATCTACATTATAACATGAACAGTCACCGGACGCCTCTGTGGAGAGAGGAGGTGTGTACACTAACGGTTCCCAACTGGTGGGTCGCGAAAGAGTTTTTTAGAGAAAAAATACTGCATCTGTTCATACTATTATTGATAATTTTCCGTTTTTCAAAACTATCAGAATTTCCAGTGACAGCAGGGCTGCAGGCACTTGGTCACTGTAAAATATTCGAATGTCACCATGCACTACAGCAAGTAGCTTGAGCTCGCATGGGTCAAAGGGCGTGATGAAACGGAAAGTAATGAGAACTCGAATGAGTTATCCTAACTGACCTCAAAACAAGTGTTTTATGGTCCAGAGCCGGCTCTGTCACTTGCAGTTCCAACTGTAAACAACTTAGTAACTCGAAACACCTAAACTCAGCACTGCGCTACGTAGAACATGATGTTAGAATGTAGCCATGTGAGAGAAACCTTTAGAGAACCATCTCGCAGCTTGGAGAGTTTTTGCACAAGGTTATCAAAAAAAACCCTGAGGCTATTCGTGGGCATACTTCCTGGGCACTGCAAACTAAACAAACACATCAACTCACAACAACTCATCTGGTAGAGGATGTTACACAGTGACGTTGAGGGGTCAGGCGACGACTTTAGGAAGGGAGGTGGTACAAAAAGCCTGAAATTGAGGCCTGTCCACCCTCCTATGGTAATCCAGAATCCATCATCAAAGGCCACGCCAAGTGAGCACTATTAATAATACTAAGTACGCAAAGATAGCAGTCGGTTTCTCGAAAGGTTACAAGCAGACGCCCTCTCGCCAGCCTAAAACGAAACACTTGCAGTAGGAATGCAAGGCTTATTTATTTATTATCCCTCTCTTAGTTTTGGGTCCTCAACAGGCATGCGCCCAATTACAGAGTGACCCGCATAATGCTATTTAGAGGTGCCTCTGCAGAAGGTCTTAAGTTGGTCTATACTACTCCGGTATTAGGAATTAGGAAAACTGCAGGAAAACCTAATTCGGAGTAGCCGGTAGAATACTCGGAACTGGTCTAAGGTAATTTACATCTCCGCCACAGATGAAAAATTCACCTCAACCCAGGTTCGAACCCCCCACCTCCGGATTTATAACCCAACGCTCTTACCACTGAGCCATAAAGCCGGTTGATGATAGATGGCGTGCGCTGATCACTGCAGATTTCTACCTAAATCTAAAAATTGTTGGGGTGGAGTTATTTCGATAAGGAAAAGTGGGTCGCCGGCTGAAAAAAAGTTGGGAACCACTGGTGTACACCAATGCCACGTCAATAAAGACATGTTTAAAAATTTAAAAAAAACATTTTATCTGCGGCACATCACACTAACACGAGCTGTTATAGCCAAAATTTTATTTTTTACAAGAAAAAGGAAAGCTAGTGGCAAACACACTGTGTCGAGTTACAGGACGGTACCCTCTGCCCTTCACCTAAAAAATTTGGTAATTTGAGTAAAGTTGTCAAAAATGATACACGCTGCGCGCTATAGCATAAAGAGCTTTGGATGCGCATGATATATAATAAGATACGCGCAACTGTACGCCACTAAAGTAGAAATTTTAATTGGCAAACTTTCCCGTCAGTTGCCAATGTTGGCCAGCGTGGCGCAGTTGAGTTGAAGTTCGACTGCGGTACTACGGTAGGTTGGGTTGGTAGAGCACTCTTGGCTGAAACCCCGCCCACTTAAAAATAAAGGCCATAAATGAATAAATATTCCGTCTGCGCCGTTATTCGCCATGCTATAGGGCGCGGTTTGTACTTCGGTCGTTTTAAATTATTTTTTATACGCGCAATTGAGATAATCCAAAATACTACACGCAGATTTCCCCGTTGGAGTACGATTTTTGCGGTATAAATGACATCATTTTATCGCACAATATCCTTAACTGCCAAGTAATATAAATAAAACATCTCATGATTTCAGAGAATCCTTTCTTTTTAAATGCATTTAAATTTTAATTATTAGGTTCAATTGATATGTAAAAAAAACTAGGGGGGTAGAGGGTACCAACATAAGCATTTTTTACTAACCATAATACATATGAGAGGATCATTTTTAGGCATGCCCATTTGTTTTCAAACATCTTCCCAAAATTCCTAGCTCATACTGTGGTGGAAAAAGTTTGATCTTCACTAAATTTGGTATGTGGATACCTTTCATCAGTAAAATAACGAATCAAAAATTAATTTTTGAAAATTCGACGGTACCTACTCTCCGTTAGGTGCTCGCCGCCTAATCACGTCTTTCTCATCACAACCTAATGCAATTGAAATGTTTTTCAAATTTTCAAAACCTGACTTTATTTCGTTACTTTCATTTTCATAGAGATCCAGATACCCTAACAAATGTGCGCCATTTTGGGGTAGAAATTTTTTGCAAAATCATTTAAAATCCTCCTGTGTTATGGTTGCTGAGTCAAAAATTAAAGAAGACACACATTTTGGAACTTACCTCATCAATTATACTAAGCATTACAATAGTTTGTGCATTATGATCCCAAACCATTTGCCAAAAGTCTTTAATGGTTTCTTTCATAGGATGCTGCGTTATGATGAATTCTCTAAGACTGTTATAGCCTTGAATCCATGTGGCGTTAATATAATCGGAGCCGTCTTCTCCAGGTTTAGGGGTTAAATGTACTCGAGAGCTTTCCACCGAAACAATTTCACTTCGGTTCTTTGGCTTATTAATCACTTTATTGGCAGATATTACATTAAAATCCTTACATTGAAAACTTGTTACTAACTGAAATGAAAAAATTAGTAAGATTTGGAACAGTGTAGATGGCGCGACCGACTTTAAACTGATACTCTAATGGCTTCCATGGTTCTGTTTTTTCCTCAACATTACTACTTTGCAGAATTTGCACATATTTTGGGATTTGTTCTTTTTTAATATTCGTTTCACCTGATTCAATTGCTTCTAACAGAGCATCGTGAATAAATATATACTGTTCCTCTGTTTGTACTAAAAAGTTTCGTTGACTCCTAATGTGCCGTAAAAATCCAAATATATTTACTTCGCTTCTACTACGAATTTGTTTTAACATTGCATCTAAGACAATGTAAGTGCCTGTTCTCCCTACCCCGGCACTACAAAATTGCCCAATGTTTAGATAATGGCCCAAGTAAATTAAGAAATACCTGCAATGCACAATTATAGGACCTCCGTCCGGCGGATTGGCCGATGCAGATTTCTTCACGAAATGCAAAACGGGCAGAGGGTGATCGGGTGTACCATGATCGGGCCAATTTGTGTAATGATACTGGTACACTAATTTTTCCGCCATAGCTGCTTTCTTCTTTTTGATCTGGAATGTATTATTGTAGCACACGTAGACTAGGCTAATGAATACCCTAAGATGCCGTATTTGCAGCGTCCGCACAGTGTATGTTGCCATTATATCTTCTTTGACTAGTTTAACCTGTATAACACCATATGTTTCTGTACCTTCTTTCGGCCAATACATATCACACTTCCTCTAAAACATGAAGGAATTTGCATGCACTAGCATTCGAAATTTCAAAACGCATATTAAACCAACATTCAATGCGTGTTAGATACAGCCAAATAGAACAAATTAATATGCACAACAATCCTTGTTTTACAAAAAGAAATACCTCGTAACGACCTGTATCGCACTGCACGAACGGAAATGCAACAGTGCCCTAGTAAAGGTGAAACATAATTACAAAACTGAAAAAATAAAAAGATACTTAACTGATAATAATATACTACTAATATATGCCTTTTTTTCTTCATTACATTTGTAAATATTTTGCCAGTTTATTCTTCAAATTGGAGGATGTGGAATTGAAAAGTGACAAAGCCCTACCAAACTGAAAAAACCCGTGGATAAAGTCTTCCGAAATGAGGTATCACATGAACCTTTCTCCACAAAAAAAATTGGCCACTGTCGGTATTTCGGAAATCGGAACTGTCGATTTTATGTTAAGAAGTACTATTCTATACCCACCACTCAAATTTCAAATCAATATCTCAAACCGTTTTCAATTTAGAGGGAGAGAGGTGACTATTTACGTTCGCATTGTATGTAAAAAATAGTTTTTTCTACAAGGTACGAAACAAATATTTTTTGCCAATTGAACGCAGTGCGACATGCCTAGGTGCATTAGATATTTTACTTAGAAAAGATTCGATTGCTGCCAATAAAGCGAAATCCCGACTGCCAGAAGGTGGGTTGGCGGAAGATCAAACGAGTAATTTCCCAAACAAAAAAACGTGCATGGCACAGAATCTAGGATCATGAGAAGAAGCAGTAAAAAAATTTGTCAGAAAAGGGGACGCCAAAAAGTTGTATAGATCAAAGTATGTGCAAAGTGTCAGAAATTAGAGAGTATGACAAAATTGAGTGCAAAGTGCAAGAGCGCATTTTGCCGCACGGCGCAGCATCGGTCGCTTTTTTTTGATTTTCACACCATATATATTTTAGAGCATGGATGACAATTTATCTCATTGGAAGTGGAAAGTTTAGCAAAATTAAAATAAATCAGTTTCTATTACATATAGGAGTTTAAAAAATACGCTTATTTTGCAGTAATTGCAAAAAAAAACATTTCCGTGAAATTCGGGACATTCGGAATATTTATAAAAAAATTAAAACAGTATTCATCAAGATTCAAAATACTAGAAAATAGAAAAAATGAATGAAGAGAAATTAAAAAAATTCGCTGACAAAAAAGGAGAATTTAGGTGATTTGAAAAATTCATAAAGTAACAAGTGATTCTAAATTCTAAAAACTGACAAAATCGTAAAACTCAATTGAAAACTTGGAAAGTTCGAATATGCCTATAATTAAAAAAATTTAAAAAAAACCAATTAAAAGTTCACAATTTCAACGAAATTTGAAAACAAAAATTGAACAAATTTAGATTTGGAAAAATGAAAATCTGATGCACATACAATTTTAAAATAAATAAACACAAATTAAAAATCAGTGCACCCAATAACTAAACAATAATAAAAAAAATCGAATTAAGTTTTAATAAATTCTAAAAATTAAGAAATATTTCAAAAATTGAAAATGACGAAAATTGAAGAATATGGAAAAGAAACAAAGGTACACAAACATAAAACAAATTAAAAAAAATTTACAAAGATCCGAAGAAGGCTTTGAAAACATTCGGAATTAAAATGTCGTTTTTAAAACATTAAAATTATTGATGAAACAAACTTACCGTGAAATTCGATCATAATTATATAAAGTATCCAATCCGAAAATAGGTATCACTTAAGATTATACACCCTGTAGTACACCCAAGTATTGTTGCACATTATGTTTAGAGAATTAGATTTTAATTTCCCGCTACCCGCGTCTATTTTACTCGTCCATTACCCCTCTATACCCATTCTTTGGAGATAAAATGGAGTGGACTGAAATGTAGGAAATGGGTAGAGACAAAGAGGGAGGGTGGGGAGTGATATTTTCGGATTGAAGATTGCATATGATCGAACTTCACTTAAGGTATTTTAATTACCGTCTTGATCCCCTACGAAAATGCTCTTCTCCCTACCCCTGGCTTCTCTTTTCAAATAGTAAGCCGTCATTTCAAATGAATCAAATTTCATAAAATTTTCTCTATTTCGTACTTTATTTGAGAAACTCGAAAAATCGGACCGATGCTGCGCCGCGCCAAAATGCGTTCTCACACTTGAAACCCGATTTTGTCTTCTACTTTAACTTCCGACACTTGACACATACATACTTTGATGCATACGCAAACAGGGTTAATTTAAATTGTCAGAAGTAAATTGTTCGATATTTTCGCAACTTTGGCAGCTTCTGACAACCTTTTTAGTACAGTCAAATTAGATCAAATTTCCACGAACTCCTAGAGCTCGAGCCGCCATCTTGGAAAAAAGGTACTCCAAATCACTTTTTCGCTGATATCTCGGTAATCGTGCATTCTAGCAAGTAAAGTTTCATATAAAAAAAGAAAGATAATACAATTTTGTATAAAAAAGATGGTATGCACTTTTTTTGTATTTTCGATATTTACGTCGATATTCCACATTGAATATAGAGCATACTCTTTTTTCAGATGTAGGTGCATTACTTTCAGCGCTCGCGTGCTTTAAACATGAATATGTTTAAAAAATTGATTTAGTTGACATTTTAGGGCCTGTTGACCAGTGAAGAGAAGGGCAGTTTTATCTAAAATTAAACACTTACGACCTATCGTACTCACTCAACATATGTGTTTTGTATTTCTCGTTAATACAATCACTGTTAATGTATGGAATTGTTGGCTGGGGGTATTTTATGCTATAGTGAATCCTTATACAGCCTTATACAGGGTGGTGCCTAGCACGACGCAGCACAGGGATGTCAATGGTAATTTCTTTATAGTCAATTACTAGCTCCCCTAATTATTTTAGAGCAAAAGTCTAAAGAAGTTTTTGTAGAGAAAAAAATACTGCATCTGTTCATACTATTACCAAAGAGTACCCGGTACCCCTCTTTGCTATTACTTATAATTTTCCGTTTTTCAAAATCGTAGAAATCGACAAAATAAAAAATTACATTTTTATAAATCAGTGATGCTTTGGAATCTTTTAACAAACTACAAGCGCATCGCATCTAAGTTATCGTTGTTTGACGTTCAACGATTTTTATATTTAATTCGGTAATCTTGTACGTACCTACTGCTTGGAATCGGCTAATTGGGTTACTTAACACTAAATACACACGTTACTTGGCGGGCATTATTTCCAGCATAAAACAACTTTAACTTTAACATTTCTCATCAGTTAAATACATGATAAACAATTTTATGATTAACTAATTTATAAACAAGTATAAATTTAATAAACGTCAAAGGCAAATAATGAAACGTGATCGCTGATTTTTTAGGTAATTCCAAGGCATATCTGTTTTATTGAAAAATGAACAGATGCAGTACTTTTTTCTCTAAAAAAACTTCTTTAGACTTTTGCTCTAAAATAATTAGGGGAGTGACTATAAAGAAATTACCATTGACATCCCTGTGCTGCGTTGCGCTAGGCACCACCCTGTATAAGGAATCAAATGTAATGAATTTACGCCAACTTTACTGTAACAAAATCCTCCAGTTCAGAAAAACATCCAAAATTACTGCCCAACATGCACTCTCATTATACACGCCAGGAAGACCATAATAATAAACTTTTTCCAAGGTCTGAAAAACAATCGGTAAACGATGTGCTCAGTACATTGCTCCAAGGCTTTATTCCATTCTACCGCGCGAAATGAAAAAGATATCTACCTATACCGCTTTCACGAAAAAAGTTCAGATGTGGATACTGGAACAGCGCTATGAACTATTTCGCGAATTGTTAATGGAATTGTTTAGTTTAGTTTATTATTTTTAGTATTTCTTTTATGAAATGAAGTCAAGTTTGATTTATATTTTTTTGTAAATGCTCCATATCCATTACAAGTAGTTCAAACGACTTCGGATTTTGGCAATATTTATTTTTCTTAGTTTCCTTATGCAGGTATCTTTTGTATTCGGCTATACAGGGTGACAATTTGAAAACTTACCACCCCCCATATCTTAGTAAATAAACGAGATATTAAAAAAAATCAAAATCCGTTTCGGTAATTCGGAGGGGGAATCACAATGACATAGTTGGCGACGCACCCCCTCACAACCCCTGCGCCCCAGCCACCCCAACTTTTAAATCTTAAATAGTGACCCCCCATGTGTGATACGTCGTTGGAAAGCTCTGAAAAAATGCTTTCCAACCATACCAAACAGCATTACATTGAGGTTAGTAATTATCGTGAAAATCAAAAAATAAACTAATATGATACATTTGAAATCTGTCGTATTTAAAACGCAACCGGCGAACATAGACGAACTAAGACAGAGAATAATAAATTCAAGAATGTCGAAATATTGCAAAACCAACATTGGAAAGGTTCGACAAGAGTTTGAGAATAGATTATAACTGGCGATCAAAAATGAGTTGCTGTCGAGTCGGCTTTGGAAGTTCAAGTTAAATACGATTTTTCCATGTTTATTTTTTGATTTGCACGATAATTACTAACCTAAATGTAATGCTATTTGGTATGGTTGGAAAGCATTTTTTCAGAGCTTTCCAACGACGTATCACACATGGGGGGTCACTATTTAGGATTTAAAAGTTGGGGTCGCTGGGGCGCAGGGGGTGTGAGGGGGTGCGTCGCCAACTATGTCATTGTGATTCCCCCTCTGAATTACCGAAACGGATTTTGATTTTTTTAAATATTTCGTTTATTTACTGAGATATGGGGGGTGGTAAGTTTTCAAATTGTCACCCTGTATAGTATAAAAATAAATATATTATGTATTGTTTCCTTCTCTTAGGTGATCAACAGGCCTTAACAATGTCAGTCAATTTTTTAAACATATGTTTAAAGCACGCGAGCGCTGAAAGTAATGCACCTGCATCTGAAAAAAGATTATGCTCTATATTCAATGTGGAATATGGACGTAAATAACGAAAATACAAAAAAAGTGCGTACCATCTTTTTTATACAAAATTTTATTATCTTTCTTTTTTCATATAAAACTTTACTTGCTAGAATGCACGGTTACCGAGATATCAGCGAAAAAGTGATTTGGAGCACCTTTTTTCCAAGATGGCGGCTCGAGCCATTGGAGTTTTGGTCCCAACTTTTAGTATGTTCGAATACAAGTCCTAATGTACCTCTATACAAATTTTCAGCTTTCTTTCAATTATTTCCGCTATTTTTCCTAATTTGACTGGCCTATTTAGCATTCACCTCTGACAATTTTCTGGGTATCTATGTAAATTTTGAGCCGTGCACAGTGTTTTAGTTGGAAAATTTAATCGTCCGCCAAGGCGCCTTCTTGACGGTTGGGCTTCTGTTTTATTGGCAGCAATTGAATTTTTTCAAGGTAATCTATTTCATGCGCCGAGGCATGTCGCACCCCATGACAGCTCTTAGACTATGAGAGTACAAAATGTTTCATTTTGAAAGCATATCCTCAAAAATCTCAAAAAAAAGAGTCGACATAACAGCTTTTTCGGAACAATCCTTAATTTTTTGTAAGATACCTCGGATGCAAAAAATTTCTGATCTACATTATCGGAGTACGCCATCTTATGGCAAAAAAATTGGGGGGGGGGGGCCTCCCATATATAAAACTGCGATAATTTCTCTCTTTTGTAATATGCATATTATTGCATATATAGCACCCTAACAAGTAAAGAATTGGCAAGACAGCAGACGTACCCTTCCCCTTTCCACGAGATTCGTTATCATGACAATGATAGTGACTCGTTGCTCCCAAACCATTCTCCAGAAACAATCGAACGTCGAAGGTAGAGGACCTTGAGTTCCTATGTACGCCTTTGACCATTGAAAACCGTCTATATAATTCGCATTTATATAATCGATATTTTTCTTCTGGCCTGGCATTTGTAATAACTGGACTCTGCTATGGTCGTCTGAAAATTAAACAATTTAGATCGCGACACATCAGTCATAAACGTAGAAACTTACACGCAATGATGTTTAAATATCTATTCTTAGCACGGTTATCTGTATGCTGAGAATGCTCCGAAGAATACTCATCATGATTGGATTGAATAGCTTCATACTCCTTACTGAAGCCGATGTCCCCATCGGCGTGTAATTCGGCAACATGCTTTCCAAACATATCGACCGGTATTGCACCCTTATAATCGCCAGAGGGATCAGAGGCCACATTCCAATCTAATGATGTACTCGGAACCGAACAAGGTAAATCATCTAAGTAGTAATACGTAGAATGGAAACATTTTCTACAAGTAACAAAAAGGATGTGTAAATCGCTTTACCGGCAGTACAAATATTACCTCCAAATGAAGAAGGCTAGTATTGACAGCAAAAATGCAAATGCGGCGCAACCCACTCCGGCGATCATGCCCGCACTAAGTTCGTTAGTTGTGTGCCTCATGTATTGTTGAATTTTATCACAATTTGATTGTACCAGAACCTCTTTTGGTTCCGATAGTTGTCCTTCAATTAACTTATCAGTATAATGGCTGTAGGAGGCTGCGCTAATTTGTACATGGTATAACATGTCCGTTGTCAGATTTTTTATGGAATACTACAAATAAATCAACTGTTAGTGCATAGGACAAAATATTTATACTACGCATAAACGTCAAATTTAATTGTTTTATTTTTAGACATAATGCTTCTTGACAATTCCGCTAAATCAAAGCCGACTGAAAAATGTTAACAATGGTTGTAGAAATCCCCCTTTTCCACTTTCTTAGAAAATCATTCATTTTAGATATAGGGAAGTATTTACAAACTGCCTTATTTCCCTACGTGCAATTCATTCGTGAGGCGAAAAAGGTGAGTAATAATTAAGTTCTAGAATTGTGAGAATTTTGAAATGATTTGCTGACACTTATTTGCACAACTCATAAAAACAATGAGTTCGCTTTGTTTTAATTACAAAATTGGACACCCTGTATATAAATTACTTAAATGAGATTCAAATATAAGGTTACAGAACTGATAATCGTTTGCCGCAACTCACAAAAGAAATGACCGTTACACCTCAATTCGTCTCGCTTATGCAGGTGCAGTGAAACACCTCAATAAGTCATCTCCTGAAACTGATACCTTTTCTAGGCAAAAATGTTCGAAACTATAACATATAATCCGCCACCTATTATCGTTCTGTTCCGAATTCCATGTGTTTGTTATACTCAGACAAAAACGAAATGTACCCTTTATTAAATTATTCTAATTAGTTCGTGATAGTCGATAATTTTATTATAATACCTCAGGCCTCACGTTGTTGCCCTTTTTTTAAAATCTTGTTTGTGTTTATTACTATATATATTCATTTATTGTGTACAGTACGTACATACATACAGACGGAAAACTGATGAAATTTTGACATGTCATTTACTAATTTTTTTTGCCATTGTACATTAGGTATAAACGATGTAGGACTTTTTTTAATATCTGGTTTGAGCTAGGAAGCTGTTCTGTCAAGAATCTGGCCCCTGGTGTTCTGAATGACAAGCTCTATCAAAAAAATAGAAAAAAAGCCTGTGCATATTTAAAACAAAAGATGATGATAGCCCCAAAAAACCAGAACGTCTGACTAAAAACTTAGTCATGCCAGTCTGTAGAGCATAAAGTTTTTAAAAATAAAGTCATGTGAAAATAAAAAGTAAACAGATTTCAGTTTTCACCTGTTATCTCCGAAGATATTCAGAAATTGATAGTCATATCATCCCTTAAATCTCATCAATAAAATAAAAAAAATCTATAAACATACTTTATTTTTTTAGAAATAATTTCCAAACGAGAGAGGATGAAGGGTGCGTCCTAAGTTTCGCGTCAAAGATGGTTGTTGCAAGTGGTTTTGTATACAGTATTGCCAACATCCCATGAAACATACATGTGTTGCATTTAAAAAAACCAAAAAAATAAATGAAAAAAATTACCACATTTATAGAGCACCCTGTACATACAAAAAATATTTTCGCGTTATGCACAAGCAAACAATTTTGTATTTTGTCCAATATATTTGCGCAGTGGCGATATTGTAACCGATGAAGTATATAAGTAGTAGCCCATTATCATTTTTAGGATAAGTTAATCCATTTTTACAACTTTCGCATTACGTTTGTCTAAACTACGTGTACTAACAACACAAAATTATGCATGCATTTTGTAAAAGATACGTACCGAAGTTTGCAAATGTTCCTTAGAAGTAGGAAGAGTAATATTGTCATACACTAATGCACCGATAGTATAAATATAAATATGATAAAAGTCGATGGTACTTGGAGATTCTAGAGGTCTTTGCCAGTGTAAAAAAATTGTATCCTGTGCTTGGCATGTTAAATTTAAAATTATAGGCGGACTAGGACCACTAATATCAGTCTTATTAATGATGGAATCAGATCGTTCTCCTTCATTTTTCGCCGTAAATGCTTTAACCCATATGTCGTACTCTGTATTCGGCTCTGAAATAAAAGGGTTAGAAATCTAAGTGGGAAATTACGTGAGGTCTTACTTAATTGAGTTAAGTTATATTGTATATTAGAACCTCCTCCATGTATTCGATGAGTTTGCACTCCTGTTAAGTTCGCGTGCATAAAGTAAATTCGATAGCCGTCGATTGGTCCATTGGCACGTAAGGGTTCAGACCAGCTCAAATAGACGCTAGTAGAAGTTACACCGAGAACTGTAATGTTGAGCGGTTTACTGGGTACTGAAACAGAAGGGGATGTTAAAAAACAAACGAGGCATTAACAGTATAGAGATACCTTCCATATCAATAACAGTGTAACCATCAGTAGTGCTCGTATAATGTTGATTTGTTACATGGGCCAATGTGGCCATTAGGACACATACAGCAACATGATCCATTATAAATATACTTTATACACAAAGGGTTTACAGTTAATCAACATTTAATAAGTTCTTTATTAGTATGCACATCCATCTCCAATCCTCGCGTTTCCAACCTGATCACAATCAACACTTTTATTTCCCTTCATAAAAATAATAAACACTCACATTTTATTAATAAACAAATTTTACAATTAACAATTCGGCTGCACCACCCAGACAGCGGTATTAACAGTTGTGTATAACGGAGCAGTATCGGAGATTTGCTTATCGTACCACTGACGGTCTAATAGTGGCAGCTAGAGACCACAGAGAAGTGAAATAAAGGACTGGTCGATGTGAGCACGTGACTATAAATGGCGGCGCTTTTACTCTAATTTCAAACAGCTACTGAATACAATATTAAGAAACGCAAAATTACAGGCATTTTTCTATCAAAATTAACCAATTATCTACTTTTTGAAGAAATATATTAATGAACATAATTTGTTTTGATACACGAAAAATTGTTGACAAAATACGCAAACAAAAGACATACAATTGCCCCCTAGAGGTTAATGTATACCCACTGTGGTTCTAATTTCAACGTCGTCGACAATTTGAAAATTAATACTATTATTTTGTGACAAAAAATGATCGGCCTCGATTTGGTCATACAAATCTCACAATTGGAATCGTTACGAGCCTTTCAAATTTTCGAAAACATCCTTGATATAAGCTGAAAAATAGATGTCACGCAGAGACCAGAATTGCATTTGTCGTATAAAAGATATTTCTTTTGGTACTAGCTGTGTCGACTTGAAACAAACATTAAACAATAGTCAATAAAATCTTTTAAAAAATAATTGAGCATTCATTCGCGTAATAATCAGAGCTTATTATTTAGTAATATTTTTGGAAATTTACAAATCTGTATAAGAACGAACTTGAGTCGAGTGTAATATTTAAAAGTTGTTTAGATTCTACAGGCCAAAATCTATTACAGTTCGTATTTTTGAATACGAACCGATCATCAATTTGGATTTCGTGAGTGTCACTCCACCATTCATCAAGGAAAGAAATACTGTAATGCAGTTTGATAAGATATGGCACAGAGGTCTACTCTTCAAAACTATAAAATGCCTTTCCAGCAACTTTTACCTGATTCTCAAGTCATATTTTAAGAATCTAATATACCTACACGTCTCCGCGAAACCATCACCAATCCAATTTCCTTCCTATTGAATCTGGAGTCCCTTCAGGGTAGTGGCTTGGGGCCACTGCTCTTTCTTATATAGAATGCAGATTTATCAGAAACCAACACTACCAACCTCATTTGCATTTGCTTCAGATAGATTACAACCCCACCTTAACCTGCTCCATGAATGGTACGCTAAGCGGATAACGAAGATTAATCATACCAAGTCCGTCCAACACGTCGCAACATCTGTCCTGCAGTTAACTTAAAATAATATACAAATACCCATTGCATCATAAACCAAATATCTTGGTTCACGTGAAAAAATGCACAAAATCTACGATAGTCGACATTATTCAAAGGTTTGAATCCAAAATGCTAATAACCCTGGTAAATGCCCCCTGGTACGTCAGCAACCCCAAAATTCACGCTAATCTAAACATTCCATAAGTTAGAAATGAGATCCGACGTATGGGAACTTAATCATAGAAACGAACAGTCGAAAAGTTACCCACAAACGATCCACATTGGAGAAGACTTCGCAAAACCTGGCCCAAAGACCTGGTCCAACTTTGAACATACGTAAAGAACCGATTAGGCGCAGCATTGATGGGTGCTGCCCTCTCAAGCCTGATAAATGTAACAAATTTACTTAATACTCAAATATGATGTTTATTGGAAATATGCGAATAAGAATAACATTGTTTAAAACAAAGCTGCTAAGTTTTAAAGTAAATTAGTGGTCTGTGATGGCTCTATCTCTGTGTCATGGCTACAGCGACAAGCCAAAATGCATTATGAGTCGGCTCTTTCTGCGACAAATTCATTTATTGCTATAAAGCTTAGCGTTACATACTACTTTGAATTGTGGCTCTTATCTCTCTTTCTGGTGGTCAAATCTCGATTGAAATAAATTTGATGGATTTTTCAGGTTACAATTGACAAGAAACCGTCTCTTCCCGTTTGATTTGTGACAAATTCCTTCATGTTATGCTTTAGCGTTACGTTATTCTTCGGGTTGATGCCCGTATCTCTGTTTTTGGTCTTTAGATCTTCATAGTTATACATTTTTTGGATTATGCAAGTCGTCATCTATTAGAAGCGGGGTCTTTTCGTTTAGTAGGTGAATTATCACAATAGGCCTTACCTAATATGAATATTCCAAAAAATTGGTACAGAGTATGAAGAAATTTCTCAATTTTATCATCTTCATTTTACGCCTAAACAGAATAATTGTTGCATTCTGATTAGATTCAACACACGAAGTTCAGATGAAACTAAATAGAAGTGCAACGATTAGCCTGTTTAGGCACAAAAGGGGTGAATATCCGCATCCCCACGGCGGTCCTAGAGACCCTTCTAAACATTCCGCTTCTAGAATCCAAAACAATTCGTACTTTTTCGATCAGACTTCTCAATCAAAAGTTATAGACTAGAAACCAATTTCGAAAGAAAATTCAAAGGGCTGTAACTTTTAAACTAGTAGCCCAATCTTGGAACTGTTTCAAATTATGGATTCTACAGTCCACATTCTACAAGAAAATTTTTTTTCCGGTTCGATCTGAGCCAATTTTTTTTGCCGGCCTCAAAAAAAGGCAGTGTATAAACCTTCCTTTTTCACCAAAAATCGATTACACCAAAATTTCTCGAAAAAACACTTTTTCTTATTAATTTTGGTGCGTAGAATCCAAAACAATTCGTACTTTTTCGATCAGACTTCTCAATAAAAAGTTATAGACTAGAAAAGAAACCAATTTCGAAAGAAAATTCAAAAGGCTGTAACTTTTGAACTAGTAGCCCAATCTTGGAACTGTTTGAAATTATGGATTCTACAGGCCACGTTCTATAAGAAAATTTTTTTTCCGGGTCGATCTGAGACAATTTTTTTTTCGGGGCAAAAAAAGGCAGTGTATAACCTTCCTTTTTTCCAAAAATCGACTGCACCAAAATTTCTCGGGAGAACACTTTTTCTTATTAATTTTGGTGCGTAGAATCCAAAACAATTCGAACTTTTTCGATCAATTTATTTAAAGTTTTGCGAGATCCCGCAAATACCGGGATCCCGCGGGATTAACATCTAATAATCCCGCAAATGCCGGGATTGAGATTTTGCAGCGGGATTGCATTCCCTACTTGGAACCAGTGGCGGATTTACATATAGGCACACTAGGCACTTGCCTAGGGGTGGCAGCTTTAGAGGGCGGCATTTTTTGCACTATATTTATTTTAGGTAACATTTTAAGTTTTAAAATCCCCTAACAAGTTACAAATGACAAAAATCTTTAATTAAAATTATGAAATAAATTGGAATTGGTAGATAGTTTAAACAAACTGTAACTGTAAGAACAATAATCGACAGACGACAATGCAAATTTTGACGTGTGTGAAAACTTAATCTTA